>NC_049993.1:14336744-14475893 GCF_000003815.2 Branchiostoma floridae
CGCCTGACTCCCCTAGCGTAGTATTTACTCTATTTGACCAATTTCTACAATTAGACCACCAAACCACGAAGCCTGGCAGAGGCTACGAAACTCAGGCCAAGAAGCACAAAAGGTGCCCTTTGCCTGAATTGTAAGGAGCTTACAAACTTCAATGTTAAAACCTTTGAGATCAATCTTGAATCAATAGTAGTAGTCAAACTCAAAGATAGTTTGTGCAAACTATACTTTGACAGTATTACTCTACCGGAATACAGGACCCACTCTCCAAGCTGGCATGTACAGCTTGGTAGAGTCTTCGATATTGTAACCTTCTCATATGCCGGTAAGACCAGCGGGGAAAAGTCAGACCTTCAAGAAAAAAGTTACACTTTACTCTACCAACGTCTGCTTGAAAAGTTACTGGCCAGTCAGCCAGCTGCTTCCGGCGAGTGTTCTGGCGTGGTAAGGGCGCGCTTTGGGGCGATGTCGGATTAGCAAGGAGGTGCGAACTTTCAGCTTTCCTTGCGAGAGGGACAAACATTTCACCGCTCGCTTCATTCAATGAATGGGTTGTTTTGAGTTATTCTTGGACAACAAGAACTTTCTTTGAGATTAAGATCACGGAATTCATACGATCTCTAGTAATAGTAAATATATCTTGTGCATTTCGCAACTCATTTGAGTTCAAATCCGTGTTTTTTTTATAATGAATCGTATGAAATACATAGATATAAATTCATACATATTCCATAAAACTCTTATGAAAACCGTTATATTCTTATAAAAACAGGCACCCTGGTTTGGAAATCTCCTCATAACAGGTCGCAATATATCGTTTATGAAACCAAATGTTTCTTTTGTTTTGGTAGTGGACCAGCAGATTTCCACAAACTTGTTACAGGGCTGAAGTAAACCAATAACAGCTATTAGCACGAAGGTGCGAAGCTTCCGCATTCTTTACAATGGCAAACAAGTCACATCTATTTTCAAAGAAGAGGTTGGGTCCCCATGTGAAGGGAGCGAGCCGGTAAATTCCGACTACTTTTCCCAACTCACTATTCTGTAACCCAAAATCCGCATGAAGAAAAAATATTCAGTTTCTTGGGTCAATTAAAGGTACATGAGATAAGGAGTTTTGTTTTGTCCGCATGATTTATATTCATAGTGCGTAGAGGTGCTGGCTCAGATCTCCGCTCTGTGTATATTTGTTGTACAGACCGGTTTGTTTTGGGTGACGTGAACCAAATGTTTACATTCAAAGCCCGTGGAGTGCTGCTTGGACAGACCTCTGACCGATTTGTTTTGGGTGACGTGAACCAAATGTTTACATTCATAGCCCGCAGAGCGCTGCTTGGACAGACCTCTGACCGATTTGTTTTGGGTGACGTGAACCAAATGAATACATTCAAAGCCCGTAGAGGGCTGCTTGGACAGACCTCTGACCGATTTGTTTCGGGTGACGTGAACCAAAAGAATACATTCAAAGCCCGTAGAGGGCTGCTGGGACGGACCTCTGACCGATTTGTTTTGGGTGACGTGAACCAAATGATTACATTCATAGCCCATGGAGCTGCTTGGTCAGCTATCGGCTCTGTGTGTTTGTTGTTTACAATGTCTCTGTATGGAGCCCTAAACACCGATTTGTTGATGGTGACGTGAACCAAGTGTTTACATTTATATAGCCCGTGGAGCTGCTCAAACAGCTATCGGCTCTGTGTGTTTGTTGTTTACAATATCTCTGTATAGAGCCCTAAACACCGATTTGTTGATGGTGACGTGAACCAAGTGTTTACATTCATATAGCCCGTGGAGCTGCTCAAACAGCTATCGGCTCCGTGTGTTTGTTGTTTACAGTATCTCTGTATGGAGCCCTAAACACCGATTTGTTGATAGTGACGTGAACCAAGAGTTTACATTCATATAGCCCGTGGAGCTGCTCAAACAGCTATCGGCTCTGTGTTTGTTGTTTACAATATCTCAGTATAGAGCGCTAAACACGGATTTGTTGATGGTGACGTGAACCAAGTGTTTACATTCATATAGCCCGTGGAGCTGCTCAAACAGCTATCGGCTCCGTGTGTTTGTTGTTTACAGTATCTCTGTATGGAGCCCTAAACACCGATTTGTTGATAGTGACGTGAACCAAGAGTTTACATTCATATAGCCCGTGGAGCTGCTCAAACAGCTATCGGCTCTGTGTTTGTTGTTTACAATATCTCAGTATAGAGCGCTAAACACGGATTTGTTGATGGTGACGTGAACCAAGTGTTTACATTCATATAGCCCGTGGAGCTGCTCAAACAGCTATTGGCTCCGTGTGTTTGTTGTTTACAGTATATCTGTATGGAGTCCTAAACACCGATTTGTTGATGGTGACGTGAACCAAGTGTTTACATTCATATAGCCCGTGGAGCTGCTCAAACAGCTATTGGCTCTGTGTTTGTTGTTTACAATATCTCAGTATAGAGCGCTAAACACCGATTTGTTGATTGTGATGTGAACCAAGTGTTTACATTCATATAGCCTGTGGTGCTGCTCAAACTGCTATCGGCTCTGTGTGTTTGTTGTTTACAATATCTCTGTATGGAGCCCTAAACACCGACTTGTTGATGGTGACGTGAACCAAGTGTTTACATTCATATAGCCTGTGGAGCTGCTCAAACAGCTATCGGCTCTGTGTGTTTGTTGTTTACAATATCTCTGTATAGAGCGCTAAACACGGATTTGTTGATGGTGACGTGAACCAAGTGTTTACATTCATATAGCCCGTGGAGCTGCTCAAACAGCTATCGGCTCTGTGTGTTTGTTGTTTACAATATCTCTGTATGGAGCCCTAAACACCGATTTGTTGATGGTGACGTGAACCAAGTGTTTACATTCATATAGCCCGTGGAGCTGCTCAAACAGCTATCGGCTCTGTGTGTTAGTTGTTTTCAATATCTCAGTATAGAGCGCTCAACACGGATTTTTTGATGGTGACGTGAACCAAGTGTTTACATTCATATAGCCCGTGGAGCTGCTCAAACAGCTAACGGCTCCGTGTGTTTGTTGTTTACAGTATCTCTGTATGGAGCGCTAAACACCGATTTGTTGATGGTGACGTGAACCAAGTGTTTACATTCATATAGCCCGTGGAGCTGCTCAAACAGCTATCGGCTCTGTGTGTTTGTTGTTTACATTATCTCTGTATGGAGCCCTAAACACCGACTTGTTGATGGTGAAATGAACCAAGTGTTTACATTCATATAGCCCGTGGAGCTGCTTAAACAGCTATCGGCTCTGTATGTTTGTTGTTTACAATATCTCTGTATAGAGCGCTAAACACGGATTTGTTGATGGTGACGTGAACCAAGTGTTTACATTCATATAGCCCGTGGAGCTGTTCAAACAGCTATCGGCTCCGTGTGTTTGTTGTTTACAGTATCTCTGTATGGAGCCCTAAACACCGATTTGTTGATGGTGACGTAAACCAAGTGTTTACATTCATAACCCGTAGAGCGCCTCTCTAACAGCCCTCTGTTACCGTATAGATCGCTAAGACCAATTTGTTTTGGGTGAGGTGAACCAAATGTTTACATTCATAGCCCGTGTACCATGTTTTGCGTACAGCTGCTAGTTCAGTCCGGTTGTTTGTCCTCTACGAGAGAAGCTCCTCCATTCAATACTAAAAATTCCATGAAAGTGACGAGAACCAAGTGTTTGTATTCATAGCGCATAGAGCTCGCTCGGTGGAGCTGGAGGGCTGCACGAGCAACCTCCATGGAGGTCAGCTCTGTGGAGCTCCTCCATGGAGGTTGCTCGTGCAGCCCCTATTGGCTGAAACTCTGGGAGTTTAAGGGTTAAATGATTCAAAATAGAGTTCACCTCTCCTGTTCCAATCACATATTGTCAGTAGCAAATGCTTTACACTTCCAAATTCAAAGACCACTAAATGTGTAATTTACAGCGATAACTACGACTGTCACAACGTTTTGCAGTTGTTTTTTTCAATCAACCACAACACCCTTATTTCACCCTTTGGCTGAAATTATATCTACGTCAAAATAAAGCAACTTACAGCATTAAGAATGACTTCTGACACACTTACCGGTATAATGGTACCGGTGTGACAGCGATCTCGCCCCCCCCGTGATCTCGCCCCCCCGGGGGCGAAATCACTAGCAATCTCGCCCCCCCGGGGCGAAATCACTAGCGATCTCGCCCTCCCCGGCTAGTGATCTCGCCCCCCTACCTCGCCCCCCTTTAGCGATTTCGCCCCCCCCCCAAAAAAAAACGGTTTACATGACATTTAGAAGTTGATTGGTATAAATCACAAAATGCAGTTTCAGAATGATATAAGTACACAAGTTTGATACATAACTCCATTCATAGTATCAATATTAACGTAATTACATGGTAATAAGATAGTTGAACTTGTTTCAGACAACGAGGGTTGGGTCCCTTGTATTCCAATTATTGCATATACCTGAGTCTTGACATAAGATGTATTTCATTGTATTCACCTGTCCTCAAGCAACCTATATATCTCCAATATGAAGTCTCTACCATGAAGTGACCACAAAATAACTATGTAATGTCTTTATTGATTATGCAAATATTAGGTATTAATTAGAATAACGCACATTTTGGTATATGCACCTGGCCAAGGGATATCTTCACCTCCAACATGACTGTTTTTTCTAGTATTTAGGAACTGATGCATTTACCCGTGTTTCTTAAGACTGGTACTTTACCAGTGTTTGTGTAGCATTTAGCAACAACTATATCAACTTGCGCGTAGATAGTGTTTATAATGAGAAACTATTATTCACGTGTGTTTTTGTTAGTGCTTTGGAAATGTTTCCAGCACAAGAAAGAAAACACTGTGACAAATTGAAAACATATAGCTGACGTATTCCGTACCATAGACAGTGTTGATTTATATGTTCGCAGTAGCACTGTTTTTATGCCACCTCAGCTGCAAAAATTGTCTTTTTCATTTCAATGTAATGTTTGCACCGAACAATATAGTATCGACTTTCGAGGTATGACATCTTACGGTACGGTAATAAGGTGCCATATAGGTACCAGGTAACACACCATATACATTACTCCCCAGGTGCAGTATAGTGCCAGGTAGCGCACCTGTAATATGTAGTAACCAGCTGCTTTGGGCGGGGGGGGGGGGGCGAAAACGCTAAAGGGGGGCGAAAACGCTAGTGATCTCGCCCCCCGGGGGGGGCGAGATCACAGGGGGGGCGAGATCGCTGTCACACCTGTATAGATGCCATAGTGCCATTGATTAGTTTTATTTACTTATACTGTGCATATTCGGTATAGGGACATTAGAAATATCAACGCACATCAACGTTTACCTGCGCTAAACTGTATATACAGGTGGTGATTTATTCCCTACAAATGCATAATAAGTTCGTCGCTATCGCTGTGCTTACCAAGAAGAACTGTCTACATTTTGTCATGTAGTTATTCTCCACATTAAGGGGGTGTCGGGTGTGGAAATTGTCTGCGACAGCTTCGTTTGTATTATCGATTTTCTAATATAAGGAGATTACTGTGTTTCCTGGGGTCAATAAACTGTTAATAACCCACCATTTACGTCCTAGTTATTTGGTTATTAAAGGTCAGTATCCGGATACGTCAAGGGAGATGAGAAATGTAGTAACAGTTGGTATGCTTATGTAGAATACCACTCCATTCACTCCGTATTATCCGAAGTATCAGACCGACCGAAGGCTGATACTACGGGTGACCGTGCCCAAGGCTTGGACCAACCGTATAAAACACACTTTTGAATATGAAATGCACCTGAAGTAGAGAAAATTTTGTTTCTACATCACACTAGTTACCCCCCTCCCCAATATGCGCACACAATAACAACACACGACACTTGTATGGGGGGAGAGCACCGCTTGGTTCATGCGCCGCATATTTTCGCTTGGACCGACCCTATAAAACACACATTTAAATATGAAATACACCTGAAGTTGAGAAAATTTTGTGTACTCAAGCAAAAAAATGTAACATCAATTCCAATATTCGAACCCAGTTCTTGAGTTTCGACATCTACCTGAGCGATCGACATGCGCACCCAAAGAGCGTTCGATTGATTCTATTGAAGCCCTAGTTGTAACAAAGTTGACTTCAGGTCCGGAACACCCGTATCGAATGTTATCGAAGCCAATGTATGACATTAAAGGTTTTATTACGTGCATAAATAATTTTATGCACGGAAACTTACCATGAGCCTTGCTTTCCAATGCATGTACACAATTATAGTCCACTTTCCGCAAAGACTAATAAATAAATGTTTAATAACAAATGCGTGAAGCTACAAAAATGCGATCCATCTTTCTAGCACTAATGCATAATTTTGTCTGATAATTGATACATCATAATTTTATCATCAGCTTTTGAAATGGGTGATCAATGAGCAAGGCTCTGAGGTTTAAAAAGCGAGGCATCTGACAGTTGTCGAATATGTACACAATGGTATGTATCAGAACCATGTCAATAACATTTATTTATCTGATGTCCATTAAGAGTTAATAATTACTACTCATAGAGATTTTGAACGTTGCAAGTTTTTTTCAGATTTTATTCAACTTCTTACTATTTCAGAATAGAATAACTTGATAATGTCATATCTGAAATTTCAACAAATAGCTGTTGTTTAATGTAACAGTTTTAAAGTTTGCTTTTAATGTAAATCAACAAGTTATTACATCATCATCTGATTCAAATTGTGTCTGTCATGACGTCATTTTCAAACAAAAGCGTCGTATGCTGTCTTACATATCATCAGCATAAAATGTATTTGCACGTAGTTGATGTAAGCACAGTAATGTCAAAAAAGAAGAAGTTAACGATCCACAATGATATATGCTTACGAAAAGTATGTCAACATATGGTTTTATTACTTAATAAATGAAAATTTATTTTATCTAGATATAACTATTAATATCTATTTACTCCTCTACATGTCTATAGATATGTATGCATCTCTCTGTATACATCGATCTATTTCTATAACTCCATGTCTTAAGTGTCTATTTATCAATCCATCCCTATCTGTATGTCTATCTATCTTTCTTTTTATATCTATCTACCTATCTTTTTATTTTCTATACTATCTATCCATCTATACTCAGACTTGGAAGTGTTGCATTTAGTATCAATCCAAATGACACCTTACTTCCCCGAAACTTTTAAAACGTTACAAATGTTAGTTTTGTGAATCTTTTCAGAAAATAGCACTGCCACCTCTTACATCGTTTTCTGAGTAAGCAGGCATTATTCTACATTTGCCTCTACGCTAATACCTTTGATCCAGGTATAAACCACGTACATACGCTGGGCAAAGAGCTCCTTTTGTAGTCCGTTCAAAATGGGTCAGCTCATAAGGCATGCAGTTTGATAGGCGAAGAAATTAACGCTAAACGATAGACTTGAGCGGTGCGGCTGGTGTAGACTACACTCCATTAAATCTGCAATGGCCTGAAGGCAGTGACTGATGATGAGGAGACCAGGGCCAAACTCTAAAAGAGGACATTGTTGAGAAGTTCATTTTTAACCCTTGTGTTGCTGGCAAATTTTTACTATATATTTTCCCAATTCTGGGCGTTGTAGACCCTTTGGAGAGTAGGGGCACTGTTTTCACTATGCTACATTTTCAAAAGTAGAGACCTTCAGATTTGTGATCATGTATAATGTATAGGGTTATTTCAAATAGTCCCAGATTTAGGAAAGTAACAAAAAATTTGCATAATGAAAACAGTACAACATATGCTTCCCAACATATGTTGGGCCTAGCACTACAAGGGTCAACCCTTGTAGTGCTGTGACTTTGAACATCAAATAATGCTGATATTGTATTCCTGATCTAAACCTAAGAAATAGTTATTGCAATGGCTCAATTGTGAGTGTGACATTTTGATGTAATGAGAACTTGTAAATAAATTTTGTTCAATTCTAGTTCTGATTCTACCTAGAAGTGACTGCTAAAGCTAAAACCATTGAACCATGCTTAGACGACTTAACAGTGCACATTATCCAGATTTTGAACTCCTTACAATGACTATTATTTCCAAATTATGATATTTTTTTGGACTTTAAGGTTTTGAAGCAGGCATTTCTTGTGCTGCTATATGGGGGTCCCCTCATGCAACATATGCTGCACTCTCAAAGAAAGCATTGGCAATAACTCCATTTGTGTAGATTCTCAACTCTTTTCAGAAAACCATTAAATATGAATCGCCGGCTTTTAATATAAAAGCTATATAGCGTTTGGTCAATTGACCCGCTAGCAAGATATTTAATTACAACTATGCGTACCATTATGTAAAGTCAAACATATGTTAGAATGTTGGACTAACTTTTAGATTTTTATGTGTAGTTACTCAATTGCTAGTAAATGGATAAGATTAATTATTTAGACACGGTATAAACTAGTCTTTGAAGGCAATCATCGGTACTGTTTTTGCAGCCGGAAATGAAGTCTACTATTGAACTTGAAGCCAAACCCAATGCAGAACACGTAAAGAGCATCTTTGATTGAGCTTCCTGATGTTAAAAGCCTTCGGCCGACCATCGACAGGCAGCCATTTACTTTAAAAAGGAGATGGACTACTTCCTGCAGCAAGACTGAACTTATTGAGAGCCACCCTGCTTGCAGCAGTAAATGGAGCTACAGTCTTAGATGCTTGTAGAGACCTCGCTTTGCTACCTTAATGAGTCCTTGTGTTCAAAACACGCCCTGAGAATACCTATGACGTTTAAAAGACAAAGTATGCTTTACAAAACACAAGGTAAGTAGACATTAGTAACAATTTATGGAAAGTGAGTCAACTATTCATATGGATATTTAGCAACCAACCACACTAGAAAACAACATTGCCGTATCAGCTAGGTACCTCGGTGCAAGTTTGACGCTACAACAAATACTTATGTGTTGGTCGATTATGTGTTCGTCGGTTGGTTATGAAAATGTTATGCTTTTATTTCATTTGATTTATCAAGCTGAAAATAAAAACGCAAAGACAATGATATCCCACTAGCCATAGGAACGGAGCAATATTATACTGTATACAGGACAAGTGGATACAAGACACATACGACTATAAAATTATTATCACATTATTACTACCACCACTACTACTACAGTTACTGCTACTGCTGTTGCTGCTGCTAGTTAAAGTAGTTACTGCTAGTACTGGTACTGGTACTTGTACTACCACTACTTATAACATAGCCTCGAAAACATTTATCTTCAAGTTGTCTAAATTTCAGCTTACGCTCCCATATAGCGAGGATAATACGAGGGCAGTTCAAAAAGTAATGCCACTGGTTTAATAACAAACTCATGTTTTCATCGAATGAGTTGAAATTTGGCAATAATGTACAAGGCTATATCCTCTTGAGATTGAGATATCTCACTTTGCGGTTCAGATTTTTATGAGCAACTGAGATGATTTTAAGATGACCAAACCCTTAAAAGCTTGTCAGGAGATCCGTTCCTCTAGATCTTACCTTTTTAAGACTATTGTAGGAAACTGAAATGTCACCTGTATAATAACAAATGTCTCTATAGATTACATGCCAAATTTCATGTTTGAACTTTCAATGGTTCATCTTTTACAGCCACTAGAATGGAACGAGTTGCTATATTACAGACATTTTGATTAATAGCCAAATACGTGATTTGTTGAATAAAGGTTTTTGTAGATTGTTTTTCCATTAGCCAAAAGATGCGAAACTTGGCACAATTATTAACTGTTTCAAGATCAATAAGTGTCTTAAGTTTGATTTTTCTCAGTTAATAAAAAAAGTTGGTTATGGACACTTTAAGCAGCTCACCCCTAATCCACCGCTAATTACGACCCTGACGACCATACTTCACACCAGGAACGAAAAAATAATAAATGATTGTATTTACAAAATTAAAATAGGCATGTGGCTTACAGAGAAGTGCAACTTGATACATGTGCAATTTCAGTTTCTTACAATAGCTACAAGTGATTTAGAGACATTATCAATTGCACGTTAATTAACCCTCTAATTTCTTCCGACGGGATAACAGGGGTGTGGTCATCTTGAACTCATGTCAGTCACTCACAAAAATTTTAACAACAAATTGAGATATGTCAATCTCAAGAGGATATATTTTTGTACCTTTGTGCCAAATTTCAGCTCATTCGATGAAAACACGAGCCTTATATAAAACCAGTGGCATTACTTTTTGAACCGCCCTCGTAGATGCACATACTGGACCAAAGAGTTCGGATAAAAAAACAATTCCTGTCATTAAAAGTAAGGATTGGGTACAGACAGAGTCACGGACCACATCTTTGTTGTGTGTTCCGCTACCATATGGCAAAGAGAAGTGCAGTCAATCCCTAAACTAAGAAGAGAAGAGAAGAAAAAAAGAAGAGAAAAGAGGAAATGAAGGAGAAGACGGCCCTAATAAAACAGCTAAATGAGGTGTTGCCCAAATGAACCGGATAAAGGTTTTGATATCATTTTGTAATAACTAACTTCAAACAAAGCTTCAGGCTAAAACTACACTTTGACTTCCAGTAACTTCTACAGTAACTATAAGGCTAACGAACAGCTTTGAGCCAGCCCGTAATTTCAGTAAGAAATATTTCAGCACGGTGCGGTAATGACGCGTTCTAAATGGAAATTAGTGTTGTGACGTCTGCCGCTGAGCGTTTTTACTCTTGAGGATGATGATCGGATGCTTACCGGGCGCCAATTGTGCTTATCATATAAATTGGCATCATTTAAGTACGGCAAATTTGACGAAAACTACTTATCAGATAATTACACGGGATGCTGTGCACCTTTAAAATATGAGTTCAAAAAACGGCAGTGTCTTGGGACATATCTAGCACAAAAATAATCCACTTTTTTAACAAGCGAACAATGAAACAATTCTCTACTTGCAAATATATTCGTTTTCTCGTTAGATCAGTTCTTTCAAAAAGCAACAAGCATTATACCTCTATTCAAAATAACTTTGATAAGAATTCAAGTCATAATGTTATTACAATTTTTTATTAATATGCAAAGACTACTAGAAGTTGCAGCACGTATTGGCCACACTAGAACACACAGAGGCAAAGATTGACATTTATGATAATATTGTTAGCTCTTAACTTAGAAAGTCTTTGTATATCAATGATTTTTGTTTTATCAGAAGTCAAAATAAATTGACGTTTACTTGACAATGGCGCAGTGAACGAACCCCGTAGTGACACAAGCTTGACGCATTTGAAGTGAGAGTGCACCTTTAGTTTCTGCTTCACAGCGTCAGATCTACTCCGTAATACACTCCTTCTTTGTTTACTCCAGTGAATAACCAACACTTTGGTCTATCTTTGGATCTATTCAAGTGATGATATTACCTTCGGGGTTTCCAGCATTACGTCTCCATAGTTGACTACAGTAAATGTCACTACCCTAAAGAGTACAGATTATCGTAATAAGACCGTCACCCACTTAGAAGTGCCGTTATTCAGGGCGGTATAATGTCGTTTTACTTTCAAAAATTTATAAAGGCAAGTAGCCTAGAAGTAATCTAATAATCAAGTGTTGGATGTGAGGAAATAATTTTGAAAACTTGAGCATATGCACAGATGTCCATACAGGCATTACTGTTTGAAGAATCGTGTACTGCAAGGCAATCTGATCTAAAGTGAATACAAATTCGCAAAACTTCGTTTATTCCCATAAAAACACCATCTTTCTTAATCTAGCGAATAATTTATTCGCAAAAGGTTTAATAGACGGCCTCAGGGCAGTACATTATATATATAGGAACTATTAGTAGATATTGCATTCGAAATCTGAATAGAATAGAATAGAGGGAGAATGCAATTTCGTTACCGAATGTAGTTTATATGACAAAGGAACAATATGTGTAGTGTACCAAGCATATTTACCTAGTCTGTGCACTCAATCATCGTTGGGCAGACAAAGCATGTCTAAACTTATATTTCTTTTCTAACTTAAAGTTGAAATTATATAATATAATTTAAGCTAGAGTAGCAATCGTATATTTACAATTATGAATTACAAAGAGAGAAAGACACCATATAGACATGTATTAATGTGTGCGTGTGTTACGTTCTCATTACAATTGTATATTGCAATAAGTCATCCTAAAATAGCCGCAGTATTTAAAGAAGTCACCAACACCTAGCCCATATTTATTATTTTACCACATTCAAACAGACGAACAAAAAATACAAAACAATTTTCTCTTAAAATTACGGAATCAAAAAATTCACAAAAAGTGAGATTTTTTTTTGTTCTTCATCTACTGTACTTGCAAGAAGTAAGCAAAGTCTAACTGGTAATGATAAATCCAACACTAGTATTTTTCATTTGTTACGACAATGTCAACTGTCTGTTGCCAAATGTATATATGTCTCCCATGATTCTACTATGTACATGAAAATGGAATGAGGGCATGGGATTGCAAATAAATGTTCCTTCGTACATGGTAAGATTACTTGTGAGCACAGAATGAAGACTGTATCATTTGCTCATCTCATGACCGAAGGCGATAGTCGTCATAAAAAGAGATATGATCTAAACATTATACGATATTTACAGCCCCGAGAGCGCACTCTAAAGTCACGCGATAGATACATGTACCAGGATGAGTCGGGATAAGGTCACATGCTTAAGAATGGTCGATTTGGGAAATGTCGTGACCAAAACTGCGTCTGGAATCTAGTTTATAGACTAAAGTTATGTACGTCGTTACAGATACCTTCTACTAGACTAAGTCTCTTTATGTAGGAGGGACTTGTATTTCAATGGTAAATGATGCACTGTCTTCCAATTATAGAGAACGTAGATGGTTGGGTTCAGTGTATTGATCAATAGCCTAATGGGTAGGGTGCCCACTTTTGCATCCAGTGTTTGAACCCCAGTCGGGTCAAACCGAAGACTTTTGAAAAGGTAGATGCTATTCTGATTCTTAGATTAGAACTTTTCGCATATATGTGAAAGATTAAGGTACTAGTTTAACTCACATCAATGATAACGTAGTGCTTGTATAACTGTGTGGCCAATGAGCTTAAGGCGCTGATTCTTTAGCACTGCCCCATAGAGCAAAAACCTTGAGTGAATTAAAAGCAAAGAGATTTACGTGATTTCAATAGATTTCTTCATGAAATCTTACGAAAATGGTTTTAAATCAAATGTAATACGTTGCTCAATGTTCTTGATTGTCTAATACATTAGTTTTCAAATATTACTATGCAAACATTGTTATCTATAGCAAAGTCTTTTATTTTCTGTATATTTAGTATGTATTATTTATTTTATTTATTTATTTATTTGTTCAGCTGTTTATATTCTGTATGTTCCATGTTGCAATTAGCCCTCGGACAAGAACTTACAAATAAACTTTCTTTCTTGCTTTCTATATGTGATAAAGCAATTCAATATTGATTTCCAAACTAACCCCCGAATGCATCACCCCATTATGGCACTGATACAACGATGCAATACGCATACAGATTAGCCAGACTCTATAGATACGTGAAATTGAAACCTATGACCCTCCTATCACCCCAGAGTATCTCATGTTCTTCTGCCTGACAGCGTCTGTGAGAGGAGGCTTCTGAGATTATAAAGCTATGCTCTTCGGGGACGGCAGCGATGTTGTAATGGTCAACTACCATCACCCCTGATTTATGGCATATCGTGATAGAATCAAGCCATCATCTGCCCTCCATTAAAATACTCGACCCCTAGCTCGGGATAGATTGCTCACGCATCACAGAGGGGGAAGATGTAGAGACTGAGCAAGGCATGCCCATTCTTAGGAAAATCCTTCTCGTTTAATATGTACAGATAATGGCTTATAAGTCCTTGAGGGTAAAAGAGAGGGGAGGCTCCTTACCAATGCCCTTGTGTATAAGAAAGTTTATGTACAAGGCAAAGCTAATTGACAAGTACATGTACAGGATAGAAACATAGGAGACATGCATGTGGGAACGGGCAGTGTTGGGCGCTATCGTAACAAGAGACTACTCAAATACTAGCATTGGTCATAGGTAAACACAAACAGCTAAGCTTTAGATTCTCGATTTTTGTGGCAACAGATGAAGATTAAATGTCTACTTTTCTCTTATATGTGGGTTCTATGATTGCATCACAGTTGCTTTTCAGTCAACTTGACAATCGAATTTAGGCATATTGAGCTCTCATTCACTTGTTTTTTTGCGGAAGCCACCCCCCCCCCCTCGTGTACAAAGGAAGAAAGAATAGTTTTGATGAGGACAGCTAGATTGCAAAGTTCCTAAGGGCATCAGACTGGCCAAATCTATCGACTGCTTTATTGATTTACGTAAATAGGTTTTTCAACGATTCAAGTTTGAAAGTAGAAAATGTGTGCGTACTTAGCTTTGATCTTTCTCTGACATAAATAATACAACGGCGATAAATGTATAAGATTATTATTATGACCTTTGAGATGTCTCTGTAGCTGAACTGGAGTCTAAGAGTCGAGCCCCTGGTTTCTATTAGTTGGGAAGCCCTGACTCCTAGTCGGAGAAGGAAAACCTCGTTGGAACTGTATTTGGGGGATGTAAATGGATTCCGTGTTAGAAAGCTGAACTGGTTCGGCCTCATATGCCGACACAACTCCCTCGCTAAGACCATACAAGACCTAAGCTAAGACCTACAAGGCACAGTAGCAGGATGTATCCGGGAGGAAACGAGGTAGGCCAAGGAAGACGTGGCCCGACAACATAAAGGTGTGAACTGGCCTAAGTACCGAACAGCTCATCAGGAAGGCAGAGGGCAGAACGATATGGTGAAGATCACAGCCGTCGTCTGTCGTGGAGCCCTTACGACCAGTGTTGTCATGGGCCATAAGTGAGTTAAAGGTCTACTACGTAATATTTGAACAAAACAAAAAGTAGCTTTTCCTACTTTTTCTTTACATTGTTAGTTCAATCAACCCTATAGCATTGCATACCAATATTTAGGGAGAGACGCTGCGACATCATTGCACCAAATAAGCATGTATAAAAATTGTGATTTTCCAACAAACAGATGGGTTCAGGCCTGGTCACTGCCTGGCTGGTGTTCCT
Source organism: Branchiostoma floridae (assembly GCF_000003815.2). Classification (NCBI taxonomy): domain Eukaryota; kingdom Metazoa; phylum Chordata; class Leptocardii; order Amphioxiformes; family Branchiostomatidae; genus Branchiostoma; species Branchiostoma floridae. The sequence continues at coordinate 14,351,834 of NC_049993.1, forward strand.
TATCAGCCTGGCCTCCCAGTGGGGGGCCAGTTGACAGTTTCCTTTGAGTACAGTAGGTTAGTTTTCTGTACAAGGTTTCTTGCAGTTTTGAAGGGAATATGACCTCAGCTTGTTGATACCCTACAAAATAGACTAATAAGTTCGTGATTATATGCTATTTTAGAATGATTAGATATGGGTGTTTCCAAAGAAGAAGATCTCCATTGTGTTCTTTATCTGCAGTCTGCTAACTGATTACCCCACCCCGGGGGACCTACCGGTGGCAAGCTGTTTTACATACAGGAGGGTCTAACCAACTTGGTCTAGCTAGGGAGGTCAACAGGTTACAGTGGGCCTAGAGCAGAATGTTTTGTAGGCTAATCCTTTACGTTGCAAACGTGAAAAATGACACAAAAGTGTCAAAAACTGTCAAAAAGTGGTAGTAAATCTGAAATTTCTTAGTTCTAGAATATTTCAAATTTGAGCGCAAAAAACTACGTAGTAGACCTTTAAGGTGGACTCTCACTGCACTTCCGTCAAGTTTGCGCACTGCGGGGTTCGAAAGATACTCAACGAATTTCAGAGATAAGGAACGAGTTTGCTTAGTTTTTTATGTTTTGTCGTCTTCTATGTCATACTTTTACGTATTACGCAATATCTAACTCATAAAAACGTAGAAAATAACAAAATAGTGACGCAGTGAACAAACCCCGCAGTGACGCAAGCTTCATGCAATTGCGGTGTGATTTCACCTTTAGAAGAGGTGACTAGCTAGAGAGAATATCTAGATCCTCCTTTAAAAAAACTCCCCGGTATAGAACCAGGAAGGAAAGTTAGAAAAGCCATCTTTCATTTTAGTTTAAGCCTTTTAAACCATTAAAATGGTTTCTTTTTCCTCATATGACATATGCACTAACAGTATCCGTACTACTGAAACTGCAGCTCTTTCCAGGCGTTACTCCCAGCCATTAGGAGACCAGTTAGTGCCAAATCACTTAACCCCTAACTGTCCCCTAGGGGTCCAAATAAGGCAATTTAACCAAGCTGAGAAATAACCGCCACTTGAAATGGGGCCATAACCCATTATTTCTGCGGTTAACAGCGCGAGGGCAACTGTCTCTTTAGATGGAAATAAATACTACCTGTCAAATCCCTGGAGGGGGGGTGCTCAGGATGCCTTAATCTTGAAAACAATTGTCTTAGGGTGAAATATCTAGGACGAGTTTATAGAGGAACTGGCAATAGATATGCCATCATCCGTGAATAGTTCCAGCAGATTGGTATGTCCCTGAATAAAGTCGATGAGAAGAAAGCATTGGTTGTGTAAAAAAGACTCTTAATTCGATATACCACCATTGTGACAACGATTATATATTGTCTACGTTTATTCATTTTGCATATGACAAGAGTTGTCACATTGCATATGCCATCACTGTACGTTTACACCACTAGATTTTATATGATTATTAGATTTTATCTATTTTCCTTCATTCATTTATTGCGATTGATTAGGTTTTGGAAGTATCGACATAATAGACGACTATTTGAATAGATAAATGAATAAGATGTCAACTCAGAGGCCATAATGTAAGTGTGGATCTACTAAAATTGGAGTAACCGCAATTATTTTAATTCGTTCATAGCAAATTATGTAAACTATAACACAGTCTATCTATTTATCAGTGAACAAAAATATAAAAGGTCCTCTGTATTAAATTTGAGTATCCCCAACACGCCACCACCTACGCTTTATTATATGTTGATTTTGATCCTGTCACATCGGGGTTGTAATAGCTATTGGAGATGACCCCTGCCATAAAGGTCGGGTCAAGTCAGCGTTTGCCAATCAACTCTCGACAACATGCCCTCTTGCGTGACATTCACGGTCGTATTGATCTTCAAATACACAGTACCGAACTGTCATTAGGGCATTTGGGGTGAAAAGGACTGTAGCTAGTGATATGAAGCTTTATTGAAACAACAAATACTGTAAGGACTTTCGCATGGACGACTATAAGCTAAAGATTCTTGATGCAAATGAATTTTAAGTTTCCACTTACTGAATAAACTAAATATTGGCGATACACTTGAATTTTAAGATTGTACTTACTGAATAATACACAGAATAACTAACGGGAATATCTAATACATCTCAATATAAATAGGTTTGGGTTCTTCATCGTGGGATTGATAATATTTTCAAATAGAAATGTATATTGTATGTATTCATCTAGCATTGGCAAAGCTTAATATTCAAATCTTATTGCGGAATCGAAGCTCTAAGTGTTTGTAATAATGCTCTATTTCCTGTGTAAACAAATAAGACATCAGTCAACTGATTTAGCACTGGTAATTATCTAATCGTAGTGTTAATCTAAATAAGATTAAATAAGCTTAGCGTCAACATAACTTAGGTAAATCATGTATTTTTACGGGAGAGGCAATGCTGTTGTAACGTTTAGAAATGTTGCTAATTATGATAGATTAGCATGCACATTCTCCGGTATCAGAATCTGAACAGTTTGATAAATCACCAGGGTCTCGTTGTTGAGTAATGCGCCAGAACTGATGGAAATTAATAGCCTCTCTTCTATCTCGGATTACTTTGGACGAATGGTGGTATTACTCATGCAGAAAATTACAAAGCGCCAAGAAGAATATTTTGAAATAGTAAACATCTTTTATAATCTTTCAAGACAACCTAAAGTAAAATGTACGACTACCCGTTCCAAACTTTACTGTAATGGTCGGAGTTAAGACAGTAAATGCCACGATAGCCTCCCGAGAGTCTATCACAAAGTCATGGTGGTTGATGTTAGAACAGTTTATTTTTGACCGGTCTTCAATTGCCGGATTTATCTTGTCAAAGTTTTGTAAAAGAAATTGTAAAAGAAGAAACTTTAACCGATTATTTTTACCGACGCGTCTGAAAGTTTTTTTCCCCACCACTACGCAAAAAAGTGTATTCCTGGCCTTAGTATATCTTTGTTCATAGCAAACGACGTAACAGGCCCATATACACGTACACTTTATTTATCAACTTGTGTTTATTATCACAGATAATATAGTGATATAAAGAGATAAAGATATATAGTGCACGTTGCGTTCTTCTAGTGTTTATCATAAGCAAACAAGACTAAATACAAATCCTACGCTACAAGGTTATATGAAATTAGCAAAAACAACTAAAAAACGGGAAGACAGTAATAAACAATGCTTCCCGTGTCTTTTAATTTAGCCTCCTGTTAATATTGATTCATCATTAGTAGTTCTACCAACTCTAAACTACCACTTCCTAAATCTGATATTCAAAATGGAAATTTCTATCACTATTGAACCAACGTCTTGTGGAGGTGGAGTCTTACTGCACTAGGGGCACCAGGGATTTGCAGATGACTCAACGAGATAATTTTATAAAACTAATTTTATTCCGTTTTTATGTATTTTGTTGTGTTCTAAGTCAAACTTTTACGTATTACACAATATCTAAATTATTAAACACCGTCCAAAATAACAAAACAGTGCCGCAGTGAAGGAACCCCGCAGTGCCGCACCGGTGACCCAAGTGCGGTGAGAGTTCACCTTTAGTGTGGACGTGCCACGCCCCAAGCAAAACTGTGAACATCTTTGTACGAGTTGGGACCAATCAACTCAATGTAGCACTTATCCACGATTCAACGAGACAAACACAAACACCAAGCGATTACATAACCTCCGTTTCAATAGCCTGAGTACCATCCTCCGTGGTGGCCACTGGCTAAGTACTTTTGCTTGCTAACCACGGAGCAAGCGGTCACTACGGAGGATGGTACTCAGGCTACCGTTTCACTAAGGTAGAAAGAAAAGTGCAACTTACACGTGACTTCCACTTGTACACTGTCCAACACGACACTTCTGATGTGCTCTGCTACGCACGAGTAGTTCCCGGAGTCCTTTCTCGTCAGTTTTTCCAACAGGATCGAAGATTTGTACGAATTGGGCCCATCATAGTCCACGCGGGTGGTATCCTTGGAGAGCAGTTCGTTATCCTTCATCCAGAAAACCGCTTTAACTTTTGAGTTAGTTTTGTCCACGGAACAGTTGAGCACCAGGGTGCTGTTGATCGGTACCAGCTTTGGACTCACCAGTCCGATATCCACTTTGGGCGGAACTGCGAGGGGAGACCTTAACATGTCAGTACACAGCATCGGACCACCTGGATACTTTAATAGTCCATTAGCTTATCTGACATACAAACTTTACAAACTGTACTCAGCTAATATTTCTAAACATATGGCATGTAAAATACGAACATAGCACATACAAGTGCAATGGCCGAGTGGGTAGAGTGTTTGCCTTGCATTCGGTAGTTTGTGAGTTCGATCCCGGGCCGAGTCATACCCAAGACTTTAAAAATGGTACATGCTGCTTTCTCTGCTTAGCACTCAGCACTAATGAGGAATGGTATGGAAGTTAAACACACATCACTACGAGCGGACCAGCCCCCTGCTGCAGTGACTTGCACAAATATGTGGCCCAAGGACATTGAAGTGGAGATGAGCGCCACCCTAAGCATCTGCATAGATGCACGGGTAACTTTAACTTTTTTAACATACAAGTACTTACAGTTATTCACAGTTCATAGCATTTATTTACAATTTTTCTAATCAAGCTGAATTTTCTTCTGTCCATGTAGCTCCTGTAGCAATCAAAATGCTTTGACCTTAACTTTATTCAAATTGTGATTATAAACAGTACAATACATGTTGGTCACAGGCAGCTGGTGATGTGATCCGCACATTAACACATAGATATAGCAAATCCATACTTGTGAATCTGAAACGTTAAATGCAGTCATAGGATACAGTGTAAAATATCAAATATTGTCTAAAACTCTAACAGTCCAATTATACAGTACCTGCTGGAAGACTTTTATATGATGTGAGCTTGTTTCACATTATGGGTCAGTTGTATCTAAAGTCGGTAAGGATACGGTATGGAACTGGACTTTTATAGATAGACTGATAATAAGGCGGTTCGAGATTTCTAAGTGCCCATGCGCATGTTGATGCAGTGTGAGTGATATGTCAAGGTTGAAGGCCTTTTTCTTTAAACATATCTTGTCTTACTTAAGACATGTTCAGACTCCGTCGACGGTTTCCATAACAATTTTCTTTAAGTGTTTTTTATGTCTCATGTGCGTTCACCTTTGACATGTTTCCACACAAAGCATCTTGCTGCACAGGGATCTATTTTCACCTTAGATACAGTCATAAAACAAGGCCTCCTTCGGGCCGCGCATATCCTTTACAGACCGTTGCAGCCTTTTTACCATTTGAGTGAGCAGGTGGTAGGACCTCATCGGTGAGTGTTCAGGAGAAGATAAAGGCATCCACTCATTAATTTATGGTGAATATCCAGCCCCGAAGGAAACGGTTTCGTCTTGCAAGTATGCATGCATGGCCTACGGTAGCTCATGGTTTTTGTATCGGAATTGACTTGTCTGGCCTGCCTGTCGGGAACGATTCCGTACGGCCACGGCTCGACAGTGATCCTACCAAGAGCTCAGCTCTAAGAGGTGTGAAGTGCATGTAGAGGACTGAGGGAATACGTTGGGAATACATAGGACTGTAAGGTAAAAGCCCAGACATAAAGCACAGGGAATACTATAGCAGAATACAAAAGCCTCGACATATAACACGGGGAATACTATGGCAGAATACAAAAGCCTACAAGAGTACATAGTATTGCATTTGCCTAGATGACTGAGTAAAGGTAGACTAGTGTGTAAAATGGTAAGGAAATGCTAGACATATAAGTGTAAATATTCTATAATGATTGGTTTTAGCCGTATGTTCTATAGTTATTAGGTGATTATCTTTGAATATGTTTTTTACTTTAAATTTATCACCTGTGAATAAAATGTGAAAAAGAAACCCCTCCAAAAAAGAATACAAAAGCAAGCCTATACATATAGTACAGTACATGAACAGACTGCCGTGGGGATCTTATCACTTTAGAAATAGACATAGACTGTCTTAGGTATAGTCACAGCGGTAAACCTTAGTGACAACGTAATCTTAGTTTTTTTAAGAACTCAAGAAAAAACATAACACCTTAGACACATTAAAGAACGAAATTGATCGAAGTGTGACATAGCTATAGAAGCAGGAAATAAATCTTATCTTGATAGTCAATGCGGAAATCCTAGCAGAGAAAAAGGTACAATACAGACTCCACTTAGATAAACTAATGCCCAACAGAAACATCAGACTCATTATATCACTTTGAAATGGACCAAGGAGTGGTACAGCCATGTTGTTAATAATAAATCTTAGAGAACTGAAAACTAAAGTTCCAAAAATTCGACTTAGAGTGGCATAGTGGTGAGGTTAAACGCAAGAAAAATAAAATCCAATGCAATGATAAAGCTTAGATAAAGGAATTGCAATCGATTTTAAGAAACAATACCTCAATTAGCATCTAACAATATATATTTTGCTCCCACAAATGAGTATATCAAATGCATTAAGTATATTTATCTACTTTTTCTTTACTTTTGTACACTTACCATTATTCAAGCATGCCCTTTGTATATTAATGTGCCCATCTTTTAGAAGCTTATCGTAGACCGCTTTATACTAAATACCCTATGCTAAAAATTTCACGTAATTATACGAAAAGTCCTACCCGTTATCTCTACTTTGCAGATGAAATAATAACAGTTTTGTTCTGAGCAGTAAAATCAACCAGAAAACTGTTTTGACGTACGTGTTGCGATTGTCAGATTTAGTTTTCTTTCGGCAAATAGCGCTGGCAATTATGAGCTATATCAACTCATGAGCAATAGCAATTGCCTGCGCTACCTCTTTGATAATACCCCCTTTCCACTAGGACGGCGTTCTCTATACGACCTAAAATTTGACGTATACCCTAACCGAGTTTTAGGAAAGAACGAATCATTTTACACTTTCTGTGTTTTGTTGTCTTTTCAGTCACACTTTTACGTTTTGTATGATATACCCAGTATGAAGTAACAGGCTACACATATCCTATTTAGATCGTGGTGAGAGCGCAGCGCGATCGCCGTCTAGTGGGAAAGGGGCCTAGCATGTGTCGAGCTGTTAACGCAATTCAGACTTATGAAAATTGTTATGATTTTTAAGATTTAACTTTTTGTTACGTTTGACGTCTATAGATAAAGTAATATTTCATTGAGATGAAACTTTTACCACGTCTGCACTTTGACAAACTCAAACGAAATCACAGCATAAAAGTCATTGATTATTTCATAAAAGCCTTTGACCTCAAGGTTGCACATAATGAAAATTTCTAGTCAAAATCCATGCCTCTATCTCAAACGGTATGTTGCAATTCCACAGTGTATTGGCCTCTGATTGGTAGTGGTGTATCGAATTGCACACCTCCCCCTTTCTCCGATTCTTCGGAGACCTGACTGTTCAGTACAAAACCGGATTGCTCGAGCAGCAGTATTGAGAGTAAGATGAGAAAGTTAAATGCGAGTGCAGAAACGAATACGTGATAGACTGAGGCGCATCCAAACATCCAAATAAGTTCGTTAAAACTGGTCCTAAAACAAAACATAGATAACTAAAAGGCTCACAGTGACATTAACAATACCATTCCACTAGGAAGGCTAGCTCGCTGTGATCTGATATTTGACGGATCGCTTCAATGGATTTAGAAGAAAAAATTGTACGTTTGGGAATTTTGTTGTCTTTTCAGTCATCAGCTTAATATACATTTTAACCTCAGACGAGACTACCTACCTACTATACCTAGCAAAACGTACTGTTTAGAATATTATCTAAATGCTGTCTGCAATTAAAATATCCTCAATCCATTTTAAAATTAACATACATATTTCTATTGCATTGTATATATTTTATGCAGAACAACACTCACAAATTGCATTGATATTTTTTGCCAAATAACGACGAGACTACCTACCTACTATGTCCAGAAAAACGTATTGTTTAGAATATTGTCTAAATGCTGTCTTCAATGAAAATAACCCAAATCCTTTTTCATATATACATGTACCTCTATTGCATTATATATATATTTTTTTTTTCAGAACAAAACTCATAAATTGCATTGATTGGTCAAATGAAGACGAGACGACCTACCTACTATATCCAGGAAAACGTATTGTTCCTCCTGACCAATCGTATCGATCAGCACGGTCATGACGTAATGCCCCTCGTCAGCCTCGTTAATTTTCCTGATGGTGAGAGATCCGTTCGGATGCAGCTCTGCTCGGCCCTTTAACGGCCCCAGAGCGAGAGAAGTCCGACTCACGGGAGTGTATATGTAGACAGGAACTCTTCTGCCCTCTATGTCTTGGTCTAGTTTGTTCCATGTTAGAACTATGATGTCCTTGTCGCTGTCGTAGCTAGCGGGGAAGGTGACTGTGTCTCCGACCATTCCATGCACGGTGACTGACATGAATTTGTTGCTGAAGACAGCTGTGGAAGAAAAAATGCAACATTATCGTCACAACAAATGTATATTTATATTGTATATTTATGTATGTGGTCCCACCTATCAGGCTAGCTGCATACGTGCCCACTTTGTATTGACCACGTGCACGTTGGAAACTGAATAAAGTTAAGTAAAGTAAAGTCACAACATGACATTATGAAAAACACAACGCTTAGATGCTAAGGACATCCTGTCATTGGGCTTTGTGGCGTGGCATCTAAAGGCTTGGAGTTTGAATTTGGATCCTTGAGATGCTCTAGTATTGCGCCAATAGAAAGGTACTCTACACATTTTTTTCCATTCGACTCAGGTGGGAACTTGTACCTAGCTACTATTGGGGACGTCCTCTAAGATGGGACATAAAAATGAAGGCCCCATGATTCAGTGTAGCTAAACATCTAGCACGACAAATAGCCCACCACATTTATCGAAGCGATTTAAGGGTCCATTCTGGTGTCAGTGGATCATAATTTACAGTATGCTATAGAGGTTATCAGATTAGAGATGATACAGTCACAAATGTGGTAAATACCAACGAATATATGAAGAGTTGAACAATAAAAGGCATCGGTTGCTTTCAAAAATATTATAACCTGATTTCTTTGAGTTTTTTGCAATTTGTACAGTGCATTATGTGCGTAGATGCCTATTCTTAATCGATGAAAATGTCATCAACATTTCTATAGATGCCAGTTCCATCGGTATCCTCCCAACAGTACTAATGAAGTTCACACAAAAGCTTTATACATATTCACGGTGACGTCTCCCTTGCAAATGGAACCATTTGTATTCCATGAAGATTACGATGTCTATGGTACCAGAATTTTTCCCCGACCCCGGGCCAAGACGATACAATGGAAACCTATTCCAGTCAATAGCTGTCGATTTAGATATAATGCTGTATTTAAGGTAAGCCCCGGGTAACCAAGTTGGCTTGCATTTTTTCAACCTTTATTAATATTCACATAACAGTGTACAAACATCATAATACACACCTTACAATACATAAAAAGCAATAGTGATCAAGTTCATGAGGTTACAAAGATTGTGTCTATTTCTATAGTGTTATTTAACCTGTTTCTAAAATACGCAAAATTTTACGTTTTTAACAAAACATAGATAGATACAGTATACAATGTGGAAGTGTGGTGCTGGTAGTAGGATGGCAGTCTTTAATTACACCGTACCTAATTGTATTTTTATCTTGTACCAGGTCTTGGCTGGTGCACCATTTCCACCAGACACATAACTGTTCTTTTATTTAATAACATAAAAAAAGAAACTGTACATTGTTTCCGTCATTCCACAGACGTCAATGTATGGAATAATGGTAGTCCCGACCATCTCATCGTTCCATAATAGCATGACTATGGCCGTTTTCAAGGCAATGCCTCAGCATGAGAACTACCGAACCTGGTAGGCGGTAACTACCCAATAGCCATAAAGTCTCAACGAGGTGGTGAGTGGAGGACACAAATAACACTTCGTCTTCTCACCCTTTTAAGGTTAAAGCCTTCAAGATTGCTCTCTTAATTCGCAACTACCGGACCAAAGGCAATGGTAATGCGGCCAGCATCTTTGCTGAAATTCACAAGGTGTCATTATGCTTTCCGTTAGATCCTGTCCCTTTTCGGATCTCCTCCCTATCAAAGAGGGATCAGGAGAGACTATCTATGAGGTGGTAGGAACATTGCAAGGATATAAGTCTCTAGAGGTGATACTCCTATGCATAGGAATCCATTGCATGTGCCTTTGAGAAATGACATCTATCGCCCAAGGGTATAATGGCTGGATAGGGTCTTTTTGAAAATGGCAATTCTTCAAGACTAGGATCCGTCTGTGCAGCTCTTTACTCAAGGGGCCTGTCTTGACATCTCCCAGACGCCCTGCTGCTTGGCTGAATAGATCTTCGGCATTAACCCGCGACGTCTTGTCAAGGAAGGCATCAAGGAGATATTGGTGATAACACGCCCGTGACATTTTCCTCGGCTTGCCAGAAAGAGAATGAGCGGCGCGTCGTCTCGAATATCACAGGCAAAATCATTTTTGTTTGTTTTTTGTTTCCTTTTTTTAATAGTTTCAATAGTAGTTTTATTCAGGAAATCAGCATCGCAGCGTGTACAAAACAAGCTGAATAACACGGATTTACACAATTGTTGTACGGCAAATACAAAATAGATATAAAAAAATATAACAATTACAGAAAATGAGGAAGAAACACACTAATTTTATTGAAAAAGTACATGTAATGATACCAATAAAAGTGACGGCAGACGGAAGTTGGACGAAGTGACGGCAGACTCAAGTTGTAATCAACTCATTTTAACGCCGCCACTTGTAAATGAATTGAAAATGATATATTACACAGGACTGTAATAAGCACATAATTAAATAAGAATATATATACGTGAAAATATACAATAGTGAGCATGAGTCACCCCCCTTATCGTTAGAAAAAAATAGAATAATGCCTGAGCTTCTAAACGATTTGAAGTAATGATATAAACTTGTAAAGAACAAAAAGGACTGCCACATAAAATCAGCATTTATTTGGCACTGTTTGCAAGGGTATCAAAATCAACTAAGCTTTGAATTATCCCAGAAGCTGTTCTGTCCCAGAAAGTCATTTGCAAAACGGTAGACAGGAACGATTGAATTGATTAACGAGATAGACCCTCCATTTTAAGGCTCATTAATGACTGCATATAATCAGGAGAGTTTAGGCAGGTGTCAAGCTAGGGTGATTGATGGATCAAAGATTTCAACGACACGCTGCTTATGCCATGGATTAGACATCAGTGGCAACCGATAATCTTAAACAACGATCTATATTCCTTTGATGCTTATGGCAGAGTACTGCACTTCTTCTAACCCTCTTTTTTTCCGGGAGAAATGATTAAACTTGATCAAATTACCGCATTTTCATTAGTACACGGTGGAATTTGTCAACGAGGCGCGACAAGAATGCAAATTAGTCATCCTATAAACCGTGCGATTGGCTGGAAAACTAATTCCACTGCCTCGCTGGTTGAGGACAGGCGGCAAGCGATGAGTAAAGGTCTTACCGTATCAGCAGAATGACAGCTCATCTCTCGCGCTTACACCGTTCCTGACCTTCGCTCTAGACTAATCTAAAGCGCGAGTGATTGAGCTTTTCAGTTGGCGCACAGTTGCCTTTATTCCTAGATATCCTTTTGAAAGATTCACCGTCATCTTTGAAAATGTATTCTCATCACCCTTTCTGCTGGCGCCGGCAACAGATCTTGAGAAGGTACCAAATCAAAGGCGCTAATAATAATAGAGTGGCACGCTAAGCCGAATAAGTGATGTCTTATGCCAGGTACCTGCCTGGGAAAGTACTGCTCGTCTAGACCGAGTAAGACTCTAAGAGTAAATTCTGATAAAGATGGATGGGACATTTCTTCCGAACAGATTAGTGGCATCCGAGATGGAAATGTAATATCCTCCACTTGTGAACTGTTATTTTTCAATAACGATGTTAAAATCCATCATTGCAAGTGCCGTGCCGCGAGGTGAAAAAGAAGAACATAAATCACGCAAAACTAGTGTAGATTCACAAACATAGCTCATATAGCAGGTTGGAAACATCAGGCTTTGGCAATCATTTGGAAAAGTATCCGTTTTATTGACCCTAATTCCTTTAAATCAAGATCCAATCAAATGAAGAGGATATTCTTTGGTATCCAATGGATGACACGGAAAGTAAACTAGATTTGCAAACGCTCTCAGGATTGATTGACGATAGCCGAGAAGCAATTTTACGGGCCCGGGGAGAACAGGCTTCTCTGTTCATTATCAGCGACCTTTCCAAGAGCCCCTATGATAGGACGGCCCACCAACAGGCCTACTAATTATATACAGAAGTAATTGAGAAACCCTTGTAATTAATTGCTCTCCTCCCAACGTTATTCATAACCTTAAAGCTCTATCAGTATATACCGCCACAGGATATATTAATCAAGCTATGATATATCATATCTCTTGTAAACTTTTTTTATATCAGCGCAACCATGCTGTTTCAAATTGATGCGTTGCCTTGAAAATCCAGTCAGATACGGGGTGTTGTCTAATCCTGGTGTCGATTCGGCAACTGTTTTTCGCTGATCTTTTAAGACCAGAGATAAACTTGCCCCCGACCCGAGCAAGATCCAGCTTGACAGGATACTTTATTTTCTCGACTGGTAGGTTACCGTGACTAATCACCCCTGTCAGGACCTTATGGATACCTAGATCCAGAGCAGGAAAAAGAACTGCGTAGCCATCACGAGCTGCATTACCCTCCATCTAAAAACATTTCCCCCCTGGTGTTGCAGAGGTCCCTGAGTGTTTCTCACACGCATTTTCTGAGTCGGTTATCGGAAAAGTTGCATGGGCAAATCCGGTGCAATTAGATACACGCTAGAGCAGGCAGTGTATGGCTTCTAGCGTCACCATTATTGAGGGGCTCTGTACATGTAACTCTAAGGCTGTAGCTGCCTATAGCTAACAGATGGATGGAACGCACGACTGACCCGCTCACAGAGTGTGGAACTGCGTTTATAAGCAAACAGCGCACCTTCCGCTCCAAGAAGTCGAAAAATTTTGAAAGTGGTTTCTGGTTAGTTATTTAATATGCGATAAATATTTAGTGTATTCATGGTGCTAGTCTTTGAAACCCTAATACCAATTCATTGTTTGAAGTTCTCATGAAACATAATATTTATTGCTTGCTTTGTAGCGTCATAAACGTTTGTCTGTAAACAAAGTCTGCCATTGACATGACTACCCTTTAGCCTCACGATACTGAATACAAAGCATCAGAAGAAACGACATTGGTGTTTATAAAGTGTTACTTACCTGGCACAAGGTGTAGGATAAGGAGTGCTACAGCCAACCCCTCCTCTTTAGCCGCCGTGTCTTTCATGTCTTCTTCACGCGCTCTGTCTGGAACTGCTCTGTATGTTCATCACATCAGCGTCATTCCCATTATCAACCTGCACGGGACAAAACACCACCGTCACATCGACACCGCTTATACGGAGGGTGGGGCGATCGCAACCGCCTTTCATGTCTCTACCCAGCCCGCGAACGCGCCGTTATGAAAAGAAAGGTGGCAGAATACATCAGTGGCGTAATATTGCCTTGGCGTGTCTGGGACGATCCAGGAACATGCCATTACTTTGCGAGGGGGTGGGTTATCTGGGGTTTATCAACCGGAGGAAACCGATATGACACGCCGTACATGTGAACATCAGACAGGCAGATACGTGGATGATTATATTTTAAGTAGACAGTACGTGAGTTGATATTCTCGCTGGCTGCTCACTGAATATTAGCCAATATCGTGTTCTTTGGCAAAGGTGACATGCCTCGCACGGGTTCATAGTCAAACTGGCAAACTGAGACCGAAAGGTCGTATATTAAATATGCAGGGAGCACCAGGGACCTATTCGGCGAATGAAAACCATTACGTCTCCTGCTGGATGAAATGGTTGGTCACTTTCACGGGTATGCGTATCCGAGAATATGCTAGACGTGTGCAATAAGAAAAAAAAACACACACAAACACACGATAATTTACGGCGCCAAGCTTCCTGGATAAATTCCACAGAAGAGACCGGATCAAATGACTTTTTAGAAACCAACTGCGTGTAGGTAACACCGACATTGATTTTCTTGATTGCTTTGCAGAGTACGGCAAGCGAATTCCTGGAAGGGTATATACCACGCAGCATCTAATGAAAAAAGACTATTTATGTTGAAAACAAATAACCTGACCAACACATGGAATTCCCGTATCTAGATGAAAAATTGGGACCAGGGAAAATCTATCTAGAGGATGTATGAAGGAAGCTCATCTGTTGGAAACACTCTCTCTAGCCTTGTAGTCCGAGAAAGGGCATTAAATCCCCCTGTGTCGGGCTGCGAATGGGCAATGAATTACGTTTCGATTTCTCATCACACAGTGGGGTACGCTGCGTTAATAGTGCGGTTATTAAAGGTGCACATTCAGTTTTGGTCCAGATGGTATGTCAATAGCCATCAGGATGAATCAAATCGTTGGGCACGGGGAAACGAAATTGCACTGGCGCGACCAAAAAATCAGGGAGCAACGTTTTAGGACCACGTTATGAGCCTCAAAGAGAGCATAGTGGCTTTTTAATATCATGGCCTTGGACGCCAATGTTTTGTAATGGGCTATTGTCATTACTGAGTATGAAATGTACAAATGGTAAGACCGTATCGTAATGGTAAGATCGAGACAGACAATCCCTGTTTATTATCATGTGAACTGTTCTACTAGCTAGGTCCACAAATTTGGACTAGTACAAAGCAGACTTAGGCTTAGCAACAAATGATTTTTCATCTACTTTCGTTCATTTAACGTTTATTTGTAGAAACGTAATAAACATATATATGAAAACAACAGTGCCACCCATTAGTTTCAAAACATTGCAATTTAATAAAGGTAAAATATAAAGAAGAAAAATCTACCAGACGCTACTCAACAAAACGTTAAATGCTTCACAGGGATTGTTTTTTCTTCTTTTATGATTTCTTGATTTCGAAGTTATGGACCATTCCACTAGAGTCTGTGACCGCGATACGCCTGGGGAGCAGCCAACTTTGACAAAATATTCTAGAAAATTTCCAAGGTAGAAAAGGAAGTTGTTTACTTTTTTTTCTTTCATATGTTGTTGTCTTCTAGATGAAACTTAACACGTAGCATCATGTTGTAAGTATAATATGAAGAGTCACACAAATACAATTTCCTTTGTACTACAGGTGCAGCTTATCGATAGCCGTTTACTGGAAATGGGTTGTTTCGAGTTTCATCAATCGCCAGTACAGTATATAGTAAGAAAAGGAAACTCAACGAACTAAAATGCTTCTATCTCTATTGAACAAGAGTGGTGAATGCCTTGTGACCTGATTCCTCAACGATATTTTTAACATTTTTACGCTTCGTGCGTTCAATGTCTTTCAAGCATACATTTTGTATATTGCATGATATCATCAAAGGTACAAATAAGACTGAGTTAGTGGCAAAGGCACAGTACGATCGCATTAGGCGAAAATCGATCGGACGAAGATTCTGCGGCAATCGCCCGAACCTCGCTTATAATGATGTCCATTTGGAATCCCCACTTTGTAATGGCCCCGAATGTGGCACAAATTTTGCAAATATTTCATTCCGGCTGGTTCTGCTTGACTTCTGCTAATTCGGTTTCAGTGTGAATGTCCTATAAGTGACACCGTCTTCACTTATGTTGAAACTGACCCTCTAGGGATAGACAAAAAGACTACATCATGACAAATTTATCTTTTGAAAGTGTAGAGGTTTTTGTCTTCTAGGGTACATATCGAGTGGCAGCTTGTTACACAGCTTTTAGTGTGATACCAAGAAGAGACCTCGTACTGCCTAACATACATGCAGATGTTAAGTGCCTGAACGGCAATGGGATGGAGGTCTCGGCTTTTTAGGATACGCGGGTGGTAAAAAAAAGATACCAGTCATCACTGGCGTCTTTTTAAATTTGTATGTTGTTTTCTACCTTCAATTTTTACATTTTCTAGATAAGCTCGTAGTTAGAATTGAGCGAAAAGAACAAAATAAGATAAAAAAACATATACCACGGTTCCAAATAATACTGTAGCATGTACTTTGTGTAATATATGTTACCATACATTGCATCATGTACAATTGCCATGCAATGAAGTTCCTCCCTATGAATGAAAAATAATTTTAATCTGAATAAAGTTTGCACAAATTAAATATACAGGCATGTAAATCAAAGATGATTAATGAATAATCTAGAAAGAGGTCAAAGAAATGTTGAAAATATGAAATTCATAAATATTTCTTTTTATAAAGAGCACACAAACTATATAGGTTTGATGGAGACCTTGATTGTGCATTGTCATCCATAAAATTTACTTGCTGTGGCCTTATGGTAGCAACTCGACGTACACTACGTCACTTTGTCGATATCATCTATCCCCGTCAGTCAAAAGTAATATGCAACATAATGAGAAAGTAACCCGCCTAGGTCGGGCTAAGCCTCAGTAATAATGCTTCAAATTGGGCGTCTGATACACGGAGATGACGATGTTACAGTTGATTTAGTGCTGGCGACGTCAGTGTAAATGCTTCGATAAAGACTGCTTTGAAGAACAGGTTTATAAGATTCTAAACACCTTGTGGTTATGAAAACCCATAGAATGTAGATTTGAATGTATGTTCTATCATATACTAGTATCTGTAGTCTATAAAGAGCTATGCATAGTTCCACAACATATACAGAAGTGTTAATAAATTTCTATTTAATGTGACACCAAAAAATGCATAATGTTTATAAAAATGCATAAACCTTTCTTGTAAGCCTAAGCTATCTTTTCATCATCATTGACGAAGTCTCGCTTTTGCAGTGTCTGCCACAGATACTAGACTACTAAACCCTAGACCAAGATAAACGAAATATGAGCGATCGTTTGACCAGTGAGTGAGTTTGGCCCGTGAGTGAGTTTGGCCAGTGAGTGAGTTTGGCCAGTGGCACTGGAAATAACTTATTTATGACATACAGTTTAATCCGCGGCCAATTTGTTGCCCATAAAATCCTTTGTAAGACCAACATTTCCTTAAACAGACAAGACATATTTTCGTCAATGTAATGCATATATATCTTAATTTTCCCTTCATACTATAATGCATAAAGTAGAATATCAAAATGTACTTTACGCAAGATAACAATTTGTCGATCAATCGGATGGGATTTGGAAACAGACGTTTAAGACAGTATTCGCCGTCTTTCTTGAGCGGCTGGAGGAATGGAGTTAACAGCTTTTAACAGAAATTGATATATTAATGAATCGAAGACAATTTAATTATAAAACGAAGTAAATACAATTTTGTGGGTCAATAAGTCAATTAGCTCCTGATATTTGAGTACAGGAACTAATCTTGTCTCTCAAGGTGGTAGAGCGAGGTACAGGTGCTAGAGAGTTGGACGCTTAAGACACCTTACCTGTTGAGGGTGAGATTCTTCATCCTCTCATGTATTGCCTATATAAATGTAAATGTCTTTTTTATGGTTGGTAATTGTAGCTATGTATACTTTCATGGTACCAAGTGAAGTAAAATGATAAAGTAAAGCAGTGAAATTTTAATGTTTAAAATACCAAAGCATACGATACATTTCAGTTGGTTCAACTTTATCGAAGCAATTTGCATGGTTTGTAGTCATCATTTTGACCATTTGTTTTCTGTTTAACCCTCAAACCACCGTAGCTTTTTTGTGACGTAGATTACCGTATGGGGTCAAAACTGACCCCAAAACGTTTTGTACAAATACAGTTTTTTGTGTGAATCTTTTTGTGATTTGTATATATGTGTAGTTTCATTAATCTATTTGGGACAGTCTGGCATGATTAGGTGAGAATACTTCTAGCTCATTATCATAATTTATGCAAAAGATCATGAGGACCACATTTTGCGAAAACGCTATTCAGACCGGGAAGGAGGTTTTTGATGCCTGTACCAGCTTCAATGCCATATGTCGCCTGAATGGCTTATGCTACGCCACCAAACTTGGGAACTTTTAAAAAAAAGTTGATAGCAAACATTTTCAGTGAACAAAGTATGTTCATCATTTTTTATGTTGCCATGGCAACGGAATTCTGACATAATTATTACCAAATTTTCTAATTTTGTAATAAACATTTAAGTTTTAAGGTTTTCTTGGCAAATAACTCTTGTTTATCACATCTTATAAAATGCAACATTAATTTCAGGACTAAATATTCATAAGTTATGCTAATTTGATGACGTCATCAGTCAAAATCCAAGATGGCGGCCGATATTACCTACATGACGTCATAATGTCGTCATATGACATGATAATAGCACAAAAGTTCTTACAATAATTTTGGCTAACATGTACATCATTCTCTAAAAATTTCATGATCCTACGATAAATAATTTAGGTGTGGGTCACAAACGTTTGTATAAAACAATGCTGGGGTCAGTTTTGACCCCACTGGACCATGCATAAACTTTTGAGGATAACTTAATCAACAATGAGTCAATCTCGGAAAAAAACGTATAAGAAGTTATAGGACAGATATACAAACAAACTCCTGGAAGGAAATTTGTTTTCGACCAGAAATGACATAATGGCACACATATTGATTTACGCCTGGGGTCAGTTTTGACCCCATACGGTGGTTTGAGGGTTTTAACCCTCATCCGACCGTTACATTTTTACGACGAATCTGACCGTATGGGGTCATTTTTGACCCCATTTTGTTTTGCTCATAGACATATTTCTGCTGGCTTATTTTGTCATTTCTATGTATTTACTGTTTCACTAACCTATGAAAAATATTTTGACAAGTTTTGGTGTCAGTAGTTATTACTCATTATCATAATTTATGCAGAAAATGAGGAAAAACCACATTTGCTCTGAAAATCTACCATACTCAACTTACTTAAACAATGTTTTGTCTTATCAATTTCTAAACAATAATTGTGATAATGCAATAATACCGATAGCTTAATAATGTTATTTAACAAGAAAAAAATACAATATTTGTGAAAAGTAACGAATTGATTACTTAATTATGCACCATATTCCGCCATCTAAACACATACATACAATAACTCTTGTCGGTTTTCCCGCAAAGATCTTTCTTGTAGGTTCTTTCTGCACATTCTGTCCATATATTGTTTTTTAATTAATTAGAAACATTTTCACTTTCATTAGCATAGGTAATTAGTGCGTATTATCATAATTTATGCAGAATGTCGAAAAACTGTGTTTTACACTAAAATACTAAATTTCTTTCAAAATATTCGGTGTTTACTCATCTGAGCAACTATAACCTGTTGCTGTAATAGCAATAATGAGGAATGCCTGTTATTTTATTGAAATGTCTTGATATTTATGTAATTAATGATTCATAATTGGCTGGGGTCATTTTTGACCCCACCGAACAAGACACAAACTTTCAAGTATAGCTTGTACAATAATGGGCAAAACTCGGCGAAAAATTGGTAGATGTTGTAAGACATGTATACAAACAAATTCATGGAAGGAATTTTTTCTCTGATGAAGGATGTTGCTATGGCAGATTAAAATATACGCCTGGGGTCAAAAATGACCCCATACGGTCGGATGAGGGTTAAAGCTTCAAACATTCAGAATAAAGGTATTAATAAGAAAACTCTTACAAAATATATAAGTTTACAAAGATTATGAATAAAAGTATAATGGAGAAAATGGTTGAATTGATAAATGTATGAATAAATAAAGGAATGGATTAAAGTCATTGTACGTTCATTCTCTTCAAAGATTAGCACTCTTTGTGATAAGGCGCAAATATATATGAATGTGATATCTTGCAACGTTTATAATTAATAATGTATACTAATAAGTACAATTTCTTCCATTATATTTACAGTAGAGAAGCATAGATTAATACATTTTAAAGTGTAGAACTGTCCATAAGGATTTCATGACCAATTACGTAAGAAACAGATGGTCACATCGACTGGTAAGCGTGTGTGCGTCCAAAAACTCGCTCTGACGGATGAAGACGAATTACATCTCTCCCTGGGTACACAGAATTGCTTTTCTACCGTAATCATTGATTACTTAAAGTCGGAATTAGTAGGGCCCCCTCATAAAACGATCTAGTAAAAGGGTCCATGCGACAAACGCTGCCTTCTTCCCAAATGATTTAGTCAAGCGCGTTCAATTAATCGATCTTTTATGCATTCGCATGTCTTTTCTGCTGATGTCACTTTATGATATTTGCAAGGCGAAGCCCTAAAATGTAGTGGGAGGTGTGCACCCCTCGCGAAGCCATTAGTGAAATTAAATGACTAGACCTTATGACTCCTGGATATTTCGAAGAATAGGTTTACCAATGGTATTCACACCGAGGTCAAGTCTTTGCAAAATGTCTTTAAGATCCAAGAAAAAGGAGATAAGAGAACGAGGACGGGGTCATGGTATGGCAAGTCCAATTCTCGATGTCCCTGAACTCAGGCGTCCATCTTTATTTATGGAGTACTTATAACTGCAATTCATGGGGCGACTTCAAAATTACATCTGACGGAGATTGGAAAGAAGCCATGCAATAAGAAATGAGGAACCACTAGGGGTTTATTGGGTGCCAAAGCGAGCAGAACGTGGGAAAAGGCATCAGAAAGATGGGGACATGGAAATCGAATTGAACACACCGATGGTGTAAATGCAATTTAGGGTCTTTCAGATAACGCAAGCCTGTGGGATATCTTCGGCAATCTTTGAGGGATCTTCTTTGTTAAAGGAAAGGGGGGGGGGGATCTCAGGGAATATGTCTCAATTCAATTCTTGCTCATGTATATGTGCTTTAACTCCTTCTTCTCCAAAACTTAGTTGTTTTTATTAAAGATTGATAGTTGCCTTCCATTTCTTAGAATTACTGGAGAAGTACAATATTTCCTGTGAAGGCTTTTTTTTCAATTATGTTGATACATTGTTAACAACTATCATGAATGTAGTCTTTGAGGGTTTCCGTGAATTTCTCAGCATATATGTAAAGTTTATTATTGTTTATGGTGTTTCTCTCTTTTGTCTTGTTTTATATACCTATTGAGGTTATTGTGCCTGTCTTTTTGGCACCTGTAAATGTTTATAAACAGATAATAAAACACCGTTGGAAAAATGATGATGATAGAAAAATACCATTTGGTCAGTAACAATCAAAAGACCATTTAAATCATACCCTGTTTTCAGCGAGGCATTTTTATGCTCCTTTACAGTTGAAATGATGACATGTTGAAACAACGATATTCAAAATAAGCACCCGGTTTAGGCTATAAATTAAAGCATTCATGAATGCTGGAAGGAATATTATCACCGCAACAGTAAAAATGCCATGTTAATTCGTCAATTTATTCTAATATAATAATATTCTTTTCCAAGTCTTGAAAAATGGTGGCCCCTGCAGTTCCGAAAGAGCAACTAGGGGCCCTGGTCTACGCCACTCATTCTCTGCTCCTATAGCTAGTGCTATCTATTTGTCAAGAATCGCGCCCTTACATGTCCAGACCACAACGGGAAGCTCTACGGCAGTACCGTTATAAGCCGCAAGGCGACCAAACATCTAGCCATTTTGAGATCTTACCAAGGCCTGTCAATACACCAAATATCAAGACGACCGGTTCAGGCATTTAAGAGTTATGTCTCTTATTCATAAAAGCCACCAAAAACATAACCTTCTCAGCGATGATAACTGTGACAGATTTGATTTAGATACATCTACTGTCTCGATCTCCCTTGTAGCTGGACCACTTGCCGTGGTTGCAGTTCTTGCCTAGCATCAAGACCACGCTAGTTTTTCGCACGTTTTTTATCTTTTATTTTGTACCATTGTACCATGAGTATGCTTAATGCTAGTTACTAATGTATATCTTGATGATGTCATGCTGCTGCTGCTATTGTATATATTATTGTATAGTCTATGTTGTGCCATGTATGAGTTTTTATCTGCGCAAGGCTGTCTCCAAAGGTGCATTTTGCACCTGTTTTGCACTCCCATTCACTCCCTGTGATGAATACAAATAAAGAAATAAAGACAGTGCTGTGACTTCCAAGATCTACGATTTCTCGTTAGCTCGTGCAATAGGGTATGTCATATCATCAGGCGCCTCGCAGCTTAACAAGATTTGTCAGCCACAATAACGATAACACGCATCATGCATATCTTTACTCGATGTTTATGATACAGATTTATTCCCCTCATTAAAGATTTATGATTTTTCAAGATATTATGATATGAACACTCACAAACATATCAAAACATCAAAGACCATAGAGTGAATAATGACTGCTAATGTATGATTAATCTGTGAAACGAAAATTAACAAAGCAATACATAACGCAGAAAAGAATAGTATCGTGGCGAACTATACAAAATAAAAGTATCAACCACAGATCCTTCGGTAGACAATCATAGCTAAACAATTTTTTTTTTCATTTCTTTTAGAACTGACTAAAAAGACAGGGATTGTTCATATTTATATACGTTGTAAGGCTCTGACGATAGATATTTAACTCCACGAAAAAAGAATAATTTGAGTCTGTGTGTTTCTGTATGTTTTTCTTTATATCTGTGCTTCCAAATATTTGTAGTCAGCACGTTTTCTTTCAACTCATGATCAATTAAAACTTTTAGATGGATTGGGATAATATTGAGAGAAATGTCATACTTTTGACATATGTAATTACGTACGTTATTTAAGTGTGTATTTGTATGCATAGATTATGCACATGAAGTGTAGTTTTAGGCTTAAACTATTTTATGGCGGTATAGGGTCTCCGAACTAGTGTCTCCCTTGTACAAACTTCACAAAATACAGTTGGACGTATCACGTTATGTTACGAGTGTTGTATCCTAACAGAAAACAGGAGAGTTAGATAGATAATAGGAAACTCTGGTATAGCCAGTTACGAAATATCTAGCTGTCTTTTCCAGAATAAAAACCTTGTTTTTTTACGACTACCAGATTCAGCTGTTTTTATTTTTACAAAGCGATGTTCACAATGTAATAAACTGGCTAGCTGAAACACATGTGACGACGATAAAAAGATACACAGGTTTGAATTTTAAGCCAGACATAAAAGGTTTAATTAAATGGGCTTAATGATTGCCAAACATAGTACCCAAAACATCAAACAAGTCCTATTTTTTTGTTGCCATATGGAAGTTCTTCCTCTATGTAGGTATAGAGTTTAATGGTTCTTTGCGATGGCCAGAGACTATAAATGACACGCATCTTACCAAGCACATTGAAGGGCGGGGGATTTAATCTAAGCCACGAATGTCATCTTCTCACGGACGCCTGTTTTATGACTGAAGTCGTAAAATAGATATTGGTGTTATAGGTCAACTGTGTCCTAATTTAGCAAGAATTCCCCCTCGGCACCTTGCATCGTGCGACCTTTTTCTCCAGCGAAGTGAGGCAAAATGTCAAGCTGTTTAGAATGTATATAGCCACGATGTGCACACAGCAGTCAACATGACTTTTCAACGATGCATGGCCAGACTTCAAATCCACAAGGATTTTGGGTTATCACGACTTGCGAGTGACGGAAACTCGGGGGAATTCTGATACAGGTCTTGGGTAAGCGAAGTAAAATGGCAAATATGTGGGTGGATATACCATCAGAATGCCAAGACACGGTTGGCTTGAGGAGCAGGTTGGATCGCTATGCATGGCGAAGATTTCGGCAGTTTTCTTACGAACCCGCGGCCATGAAAAGTAAGGGGATGTCAAATCTTTCATGTTTGCTGTGATAAAATGGGGAATATGGCCCTGCCTGTCATAAAAGCACCAGCCATTGAGGCATCGGTTATGACTGTGACACAGCCGTAGTTGACATTCACATGCCTTTCTGATGCTTTATTACCCTCATAAATACACTTCTCCACACGGGAAGAGAATAGAAAGTCGTAATAACAAGAGCATCATCACATCTGTGCCGACCATATTTCTTCTTAACATAGGCAATCTTAACGAAAGTCTTGTTCAAGAATGTCCAACAAATGGACGTCAAAGGCTTTTATGCAAATAGTGCTTTGACTTTGCTAACTGTGCTAAGTAAATAAAAATATATCTTGGGAACGTGTAAAAAGAGTCCAAACAAAATATATTTACAGTCATATGTGTTATTCCACAATGGCCGAATAGTTGAATGTTCAAGCACCTCACACAAATCAAAGAGTAACTGCATTGACTTCTTACGGTACCAAGCAACATCTTGGGGATACCTGACGACATATAGGTCTACACGAGTCATCTTCACTTATGTCCTATCTCCAAATATCCATACAAAAAAGATGTCATCTCATCACACAAATCAAAGAGTACATGCATAGACTTCTAACTATATCTAGCAAATATTACTATGCATATAGACTCAGATCTTGGACGTACCTGAGTAGATCTAGGTCGCATGCATCGTTGGTGTGTATCATTGAAGCTGCTGGAAGCTTGGGATGTTCTTGACAAACGATTGGACCTTCTCAAAGCCATACGTCTCCTGCTGATACCAGGAGATAACGCTCGTGTACCGGAAGAAACATTGGCGCCAGCTACAAGTCACGTGGCAGTTGGTAGTAGGAACCTGGTGCTCAAGTCATGATTTAAATTCATCTGGTGAGGTTACCGCTAGCCGAGTGGAGGGCAACGGAGATAATTGGAAAGCTTGGGAACACATGATGGGCAGTTACCGAGCGGTGCAGTGCAATAACGGTGCTTCACGCCTTTTTACCTGAAAGCAAAAGTAACTAAAGGAGACGCATACAAAGTTAAAGGCCATGAAAAAATACATCTTCAAGTTAGTAGATTTAAGGCAGAAAGTTAAAATGAATTAGATGGGGCTCTTATAATGCAAAATTGCATGCTAATTTGAAGTTCAACAGCATGAGGTTCTGGTGTGTGCTTTTGTCTTTGCTGGAATATTGTTGTAAGAAATATTGCTAGAAACAAGGTATAAATCAAAACGCTTGAAAACAGGGCATAGGACTACAAATCAAGAGATTAGTGTGATGCAATATTATGTCAGTATAGGAGAAAGGAAAAAAAATAGACTTTCAAATTTTTCTTCAGTGGAATGAAACTTGGCAGAAAAAATGATCAATTTTCGAGTTGCGTAAAAACTCCGAATGACCAAATGGATACAATTTATTAAAGAACAGTTACCGAGAAATGAAGAGATTAAGTCAAAATCAAATCATTTGTCTTGCAGATACGATAACCATTGATGACATAACTATTGATAAAAGCTTAAGTCGATCTGGAAAAACAATATACTTTCGTATTAACCCTTTGAGATAGATGCTGAATAAATTACAACTGATGAACGGAAAGAATTACAATACATTGTAAAACCAAAACTAGAAAGTAACTCAATTTACTTTTGTTATAAACCCTAAAGGGCCGTGCCTGATTATTTTATATTCATCCCAAATTAGTAGATAAATACTTCCTAAAGAAGTGAATTCTTAACTAATACTACAGACAATGTTTTTATGATCTAAGATTAAACGTTCATCTGTGTTGCAAGCTAAAAGACAAAAGGAAACTAGATTTCATCTTCCGAACACTTTAAATGATTTGGATCCAAATTTTCAGCTGGCTCTGTCAGCCTTGTTCACGGAATGGAGACAACCTTTAGCAGAGACGGGGGGCGACACATGTAATTCTTTACTGCAGTCAGGGGCTTTAACATCACATTCTGAAAATTACATCAAACAGTTCTATTTCAAAATATTTGGTAAGTTTGAATTATTTCAAAGTGTCTGTTAGAAAAGGTTAATTTTCTTTTATAATGATTTTCTGTGCAATAATGCAGTACATTAGAAGTACATACATTTGGGCTGATGCTATAACACGTGAAAGTGGTGAGCTCATGGCCTGTGACGTCAAAAGCAGATTGACCTCTTGGCCCTTCCCTGGTAATATCTTAGACGTATGGCCCCGAGAGTATTGAAAGCTCCTCAGCCCTCACGAAAGGGCTTTCTCCGAGTTATTATGGAATGATATAGATCATTTCTAACCTTACCTCTGCGTTTCTGAGCTGTCTACAGAATACATCTCAAAAGTTCATTCAGATCTTCAGAAGGTTCCAACGTTTCTGTTGCTGCATCATCAAAACGTTGATCCTGACATGCTGCATCTAAAACAAAAACATAGATAAAATGATATCTGGTCATTGTCGCTACGTTCTTATCAGTGATTGTCTTTATTTAGCCGTTTAGGACCCCTTTCTTGTGCGACCATACAGTAACCAAGAGGAGATTTGAATGGACATGGGATCTAAAATTTGATCAGGAGAGGTCTATTCTAATAGCCACATAAAGAAAGTATTGTTTGAAAAGTCAAATTTTCCCTAAAAATATGTCGAGTTTTTTCACAAAGTTTGTTAGATCATCGATGGATTTTTTTCTGGTAGAATATGCATGCTTTTTAATCTATCGGTCTAGACTGTCTGTCTAGAATCCATAAAAGTTTTTAGTGATACATATTGGTGCCTCTAGCTAAAACATGTCGACCGGAAGATGCTTTTTTCAGTTTTGACAGCTTTAAACATTTCTTTAACGATTCTCGTTCTTTAGAGACAGTGTTTTCTAAAAAAAGAAACAACCTCTTCTTATGCACGTATGGGTAAGACGATAGTATGCATTGTTGTAGCTATGGTCATCTTTTTACATTGAAAAAGTCACGATATCGAGAGACCTTGGTCTACTTATCTGCTTAGTGTAAAGGACATTCTTGTCACGAACCTAGCACCCTAAACGTGCATCTGAATTTAGAATACTCTTTTCAGTTGGGAAGATTAATTAGCAGTCGCGCCAGAGATTTAGATTACAGACTTCGATCAACCGGTACCGTTGCTTCCACTAGCTCGGGTCGAAGACGACATCCCCCAGTAATGAAAGCAGCCTCTATTGGTAAATCGAACAGTCGGCTGCCTTCCAGAGTTTCTCTGAAACAAAAGCTCGCCTCCTAGACATTTTAAATAGAAAGACTCTTAGGAAAGAATAATGTTAGCGTGATGGGTGTTCAAAGAGCAGTGAGGTCTTCCCCTTATCGATAGTTAAGGAAGACAGAGCACTGTATTGTAGGAATGGTTGAGGTCAAGACTAGGTCGTTGCCATTGCGGACAGTTTGAAGGCTTCATCAGACAGCGAGAAGAGCTGGCATGGATATGTTTCTCGTTAAGAACATATTTTTTACTGACAATGATTAACGATACCAACGCGCTCATAACTAAATATCAAACCCTAACGCCTACGGAACGTCACGATAAAGACATATATGGCTCCCTTTTCATGAAAAGATACACATTACATTGTATCTCGATGGCATAAATAATATCTTTACTGCTTTGCAAATATTATGACGTTTTTAAAAATATGATAAATGTTCCTAAGGTGAGCATACAAATAGTCAAGTCCAAGTGTGGCTCTCATTTATGCCCTCAGACACTGGCTTACATTCCACGTCGCTGGCATAAAGTTGCTAAACTGCTATTTATACTGCTTATAGAAGCCTATGAATGTCTATGCAACATCACACACAGCTAGGCGGTAAATATACCTAAATCTGGTATCTCACTGCACTTGCGTCACGCTTTCGTCACTGCGAGCTTCGAAAGATAATCAAATATTTTCTGAGATAAAGAACGAATTTTCTTAGTTTTTTTAGTATTTTACGCCTCTTAGATCATACTTTTACGTATTACGCAACATCTAAATAAAAAAAAAATCGGAGAAAACAGCAAAAGAGTGGCGCAATGAACGAACCCCGGAGTGACGCAAGTTTGACACAAGCGCAGTGAGATACCACCTCAATGGGGAGGGTGTGTAATTATTGCCACGTTCTCATCCCACCCAAGGACTCTAATTTACATTTCATTCCGCTGGGACGAACCTTGTCTTATAGGAATCAGATAAGTGACCTACATAAAACAGATTAATGCCCAAATGAAGATACATAAAGGTCATGTTGTTGTGGCGGTTGGCCATTAGTTCCAGAGGTTCCTTAATTGCCATGAGAAGCTATTAATCTGTCCGGTCTTAACCGCGCTGATATCGAGGGACTGGTTATTTACGGGGTATAGATTGTGTACTTCGGTACTTAACGTTTTACAGCCTGAGCTACAAATGATAAAACGCGAGGGGATAGCGTGTTATAGTTTCTACGCCCCAGGCGAAACCACACGTATAGCCACGACTGTTAGAAAGTAGAAATTCAGCTGGACTTAAAACAAAATAGTCTCTAGGCAGACGTGTCAGATAAAAAAAAGAGAAGAATTTGGCCAAATAGGGACAAATAATTTACAATGGGTTTTCAGTCAGGCTTTTGCAGTATATCCAGCTAGCCGAACAGTTCAGTTCACTTTTATTCACAACTTTGCCAAATTTGCCTATTACTATTCGGCCAGATCAGACAGTCTGGTAGAGACCAAAACGAAACATTTTTCATCTTCAAACATCAACAAAAACCTCCCTTCTTTGGAAAGCAATTTCTTTTTAAAACATTTGACAACTCTTCTCCTATAAAAACATGCATAAAATACATAAATCCCTTTGAAACAGCTCAGATACTTCTAGAATATATATAATTGGTACTCTTTACAAAATTATCAAAGTCTTCCATTCTTCTTATATACCACTGATTTACCGTGTTTGAAATTAATTACAGACATTCCTTTCAAATATAATTTGTATCAAACTGTATATGAAGATAAAAAAGATTAAAACTTAGTCGTCTAGTAAAAAAAGCTTCGAAATGTACAGGAAAACTTAGTCGTAGGATCGTGCTCTTGAATTGCGGTAGAGCTAGAAACGCACTAGTAGCAAAATAGACAATTTATATTTTGATGAGATTACTTGGTCGCTCTATGTGCTGGGGACATGGGTCATTGGTGCACGAGTGGCGTTAGAGAATTGGATTTCTATTGGGACGGGACGTTGGATGACAATACTTTATAATCGTAAAAAGTACATCTATCAATCAAGCAAACGAAAAGTAGAAGTGAAATTCATATCTCTAGAAATACAAGCCATTTACTCAGTCCGTTCCTCGAGGTGCACTCTCACTGCACTTGCGTCAAGCTTGTGTCAATGCGGGGTTCGTTCACTGCGTCACTGTTATATTTTCTACGATTTTTTATAATTTAGATGTTGCGTAATATAAACGTATGAGTATCTTTAGAACCCCGCAGTGACGCAAGCAGGACACAAGTGCATTGAGAGTGCACCTTTAGCAATAGTGTCAATTGCGAAATATCCTACACATACAAATCGTGTATACTCAATCTACCATTGGACATTAAAATTTATTAGTATCTGGATCTGTAGAGCTAATTTACCAGCGGCAACAGCTGGTTATATCATACACTGAACAATCCTTCATATTTGACATTAACATAACTAGTTGTACGCGTTCTTTAAATCTAATGACGATGCCCTTATGATATTTGATGGCAACGATTTCAATAGTTCTGGGAATATACGAATCACCACAGTACTTTGAATTACAGTTTCTATTCTCCATGATAAAACTATTCATCTAGATCTGCCTTCATCTAAGATGTTTGCATTTAACATTTCTTATAAAGTTTTTCAATGGCGTCCATTTCTTAGAAAAGTAAGATAAGGCATCCATGCCTGATAAATATATTTTTATTGCATTCAGAATTTCCATGATATCCCTTTGAAAGCCTAAGTCTTTAACACTGCACGTTATGTCATATGTCATACGCTATAGATTCACATCTGGAATACATCTGTGAAAATAATGCATTTTGCATACCAATGGAATGGTTTTGTCAAAGGAAATGTTATCTCTAGTTTGCACTTGAGCATTTTTTTCATACACGACCATCGGCTAGAATGTTGCGCTAATAAGCGCGGCCCTACGGTTAAGAAGCTTAAGAGGGACGGTAGAAGGAATGAGTGATGATGTGACCTTTGGTTTAAGACGTTTAGCACCAAGGCCAAGACTAATGGTAGGATTAGAGATAACGACAGGGACATGACGATAGCGTTCAGGTCGGAGGAGGGTAATCTATCAGTCTACGCCACCGGTGTTACCAGCGCCAAGATAGCCCTGTCCCCAGTGGTTTCGAGTAATCCGGTCTCTTTTACACCAGCGTCGTGCTGTGTAAGTGTTGTGTAACTGTTGGGAAACCTAGAAGTCAGTCAGTCAGTCATAGTCATACGGTGAATTGCAGTACCGTTGGGGTTACACTGCCCCTTACGGGGTGGCATACCCTTTTTTTTCTAGCTGAATACGAGACGGGGATGCACCAGGTCTCCCGTCCGGGTGAATGATGTAAATCATCGTGGGGCTGATACGGTATGAGGGTGCGCCAGGCCTCCATCCGGGGGATTTAAAGTGAATCAACGACTCTAGACAGAACTATTTGCTCCATCGCACACCGCACCGTTGCACGTGTGATGGTTTAACGTGACTGGGGTATGGCTCTTCCAAAACACGAGACCTCAATTTGACGTCCTATCCGAGGGACGGCCTTAGCCAAAGCTAAGTACTCATTTGCAACTAAGTTAAGTGAGGAAAGACGTGTCAAGTGCCTTTTCCAAGGGCACAAGATCGGTGACATAGCAGGAGTCGAACACGAGACCCCTCGGTCCTGAGCCAAACGCACTGCCTCTGCGCCACGTGATCTCATTTGAGACCCAAAGTTGTTGGGTTTGTATCCCCTCAAATTCTAATGGCACTATGCCTCTAAGAAAGGCACGTTTACTTTCCTCACTCCACCTAAGTGTGAGTAACTAGTTCTAGTTCGTAATCCGCAAACTTCCTAGTGGGAATATCACGCGGATGGTCGGGGACAGTAAGGGCAGTGGAAGCAGGTTGTACTACAAACAGTGTATAACAACGTACTGCGCCTGTGGTACTTAGGGGCGCTCTTCTTTGGCTCTTTGCACTTTAACTATGAGACTACCTTTACCTTTATTTTAATTTCTTTACACTTAACAGTGTTGTTTTGTTTTGATTTCTTTCAAGCAATATTGATAGCATTGAATTCAAAGAAAACCATAGGCCATATGCACATAAATCCAATTTTGGTCACTGAATTATTATTCAAAAGTCTCCATTTAGTAGAAGCTACTGCCACTCAAGTTCCTTTTTATTTATGACATCGATATCTTTTATCTGTATGTCCTTCCAGCACCAGATGGTGCAAAGGGCGACTTATCTTCGTTTTTAAAGCCCTCTATACACAACGAATGCTGAGTATGAGAAGAAAAAGCAATAAATCCGAGGGGCCGGTAACGGTAGGGTCTACCGGTACAAAATCTTTTTTTTGTTGATGGACCGGTCCTAAGAAAATGAACCCGAAAAAAATAGGTGGACCTGTTGTTGGACAAATTAGAAAATAAACAAATTACATCGGTACTACAGGGCAGGCATTCACGAGTTTTTAAGCTTATTGGTCCAAGAACATAACAAGAGCGAAGAAGAGGAGAGTTGATAGTCGTTTTTATCAAGTTTCTACATGTACTCAAACTTAGTCTAACTTTAACAGAAGCAGTAAGCGTTGTTATTGTGAAGTTTGGACACTCCACCAAACAGATTCCTTTGTAGCAAAATAGATCATTATTATTAGTATTGCCGATTCTTAAACTATTAGGTCCAGGTTCCAGTCCGGAACTAGACCTAGTCCTATGGATCTGGACCATACCTGGACATGAATGTTCTGTACTGGTATCAACTCCTCATAATGTGTACCATTTCAAAAGTGTTCAACACTACTGGGGTTGAATTCACGACTTACCGTGTACAAGGGGAAAATTCTACCCACTTGTTCACTGCGCTGGTTATGCAATCCATATATTATACATCTGTATACCAAAATTTATATACCATCAGAAAAAAAATGATAATCGTTTGACATGATCCCTTGTACATTGTACACATATGGACAACATATATCCTGATGCTTGCACAAAAATGTTGGTCGTTAATAAAAAAGGCGTGCTTTCAAATCATCACCGATGACATTTGGTATTTTGCTACATGAAGGCAACGTTGATGAGAGTCGTTGCCTGACTACTTGACATTTTCACGGCAGGTTCTCAACGTAGACTCGAGGGAGACTTAAGCCACAGAAAGTAAATTCCACGGATGCCGTCCTCTGAAGACTTAAAATCTATAAAGAGCGCGATAGAGAACAAGATGGAAAAATTAAGATAGATTGAATGCTGTAATAAGGGTTTAAATTCAAGACGTTTTATTCAGAAAATACACGTCAGTATTCTTGCATCTAAGAATAACGCTATTACGGTAACGTTGCATTACATTTTAACTTGGCTACTACACCCAGGCCGCAGCAAATAAATTTTATGGATAACATCATATGCAGAATGCAAAAGCGCGAAAAATAAACGAGATATGTAAATAAAAACAAGAAGGCTAAACTTTCAAAATAGACACTATAAACGTCGTAACAAAATTTGAAGTGACAAAACGTGGCATCACAACTAACAAGGCATTCATTATTAAAGAGGTGAATTAGTGTAGTAAAAGTGATACTAGTGTTGTACGCTGGTATCACTTGCCTTGCTGGCAACTATATGCATGGCTTCCATATTGGTGACACTTCTGCAACTTTAGTCATGGCTACCTCCCTAGTGCCACTTCTACAAGTATGATTATTAGGCAACAGCACAACACATTTGCCTATTTTGGTCTATCTTACTATCCCTTAAAAGGAAAAACATTTTTTTTTTATTTTCTGAAATCAGGGGAAAATCAATGAGCGCGCTGATGTCATCGATAAAATTTCCTCGCTCTGGCTTTTGGCTACGACTAGCCAAGTTTTATATCTTTTTTAACAAAAAATACGCTAATAGATTTTTTGCTAGTGTCAATTCTGAAAAAAGGGTAAAGAAAACAGCATATTTCCCCCATTTATGTTCTTTTCTGTCATGATGCCCATCTTTAGAGTAAAAACCCCAAACAAACTGTTGTTTCTTGCTTCGAGTTAAGCTGACAATCAATGCACAGGCGCTGTTGTCATCCAACGAATGTACCTGGTATGTTCTTACTTTGTTAAGCCACTTTAAAAGCTTCCTTCTGAGGCCAGTCAGTGATACATGACCGAGCAACGGGGAATATAGTAAGGAATATCGATCTGAGTTTCAAACCGTCAGCTCAACGTTGTAAATGTATAGGCACACCATATGGGAATTTAGGTTCATCTGGGGACGTGCAATTCAGCTAATCATTAAAATTAGCAATGAACCTTGTACCTGCTACCTATCAACAAAAGCCAGATATCTTCTGTATATACCGCTAGATACAAAACCGTAAACCAAAAGGATATAGGTATTATTCTTGCTACGTTATTCGTTAACAAAGACATTAAATATTGTACCATATTGTACCAAATTTACCTTTCAAAGCTAACCATACATAGCATGCCATGCCATAAATTTGCATGATTAATGAAATAGTTGAACGTCATTGTTTTACATTATCTCATAATGGAAATTAGGCTATACTTAGGATAGTCTATTTCGATTCTTTGCCATTATTGGACTTAATATACGTATGGACTATGTTTTATCTTATCATTAAGTTGTGATATCTGTTCACTTTTGTGATATACTAAATGTCCCAAAGGTCTTTACAATGTCAATATTTCATAACGCATATCCATTGATATGTTACCCTTCTCCTACTACTGTTGCCGTTGTACCCTGTTAGAAGATGACCCTCACTACAAAAGCTAAAAATCACATATGTGTGTATGCATTACATCGTTACAACAGAGAAATCAGACCTGCATCTACATATTGTGTAACAGTTATAAAACGGTTTTTATATTATCCAGACAGTGAAAAGAAGGATGGGCAGATAGGCTTACAGTTATATCCTGTGGGTGACATTCCACTTAAAGATGTCTCACCTTCTGTGTCAGTTTTATGACACTGATGGATGATAGTGCCCACCCGTGACAATTAATTGGCAGTTTGACAAGAATCTGTGTAAGTGCGACTGATAGAAGTATCTGTAAGTGCATGTATCTGCTAAAAGCTGTCAACTGTACTATAAAACGTTGCTTTACTCCTGTATTGACAAGAAACAATCATTTAAACTTCATTCCACAGTTCTTATTGGCTGTTTGGTAAGCCATGTATACTGTGATTGACAGCTATGTTAACGGTCCGTTTCACCAGTTTGTTTTTTGAATGACCAAGGTACTTATTTGTACCTATGTACCTAACGAATTTGATATTTGAACAAAGGTCACAGTTCTGATTGGCTGTTTAGTACGTCATATGTGCTGTGATTGACAGCTAATTCAAACGGTACTGTTCACCTGCATTCTGTTTTCTGTCGACCCAAGATCCGATGTCGGCAGACAATTATCCGTGCCTAACGAAGTTGATATTTGAGCGAAGGTCGAAGGGCTTTGTAAGTCTACTTAGCGCAATTTGCGAAACGAAAGGTTGTCTCGTTCGACCGATTTTTTCGATTGTCTCTAGAAAGAATATTCACTGTTTGCCTTGGCTGCAATGATAAAATGATAATTCATATCGCCAAAAATAGTTACTCAAGCAACTGGATATGGTTTTGAAACGGTCAGGCGTTTCGGATATTATCCACTATCCTTCGTCAGTGACACTGAAGAGATCTGGAAGAAACAGGTCTTTTATACTCTAACTATGAATGAAGACAATTTCAGATGTCCAATAGGAAAGGTTGTAAGACAATTCAGACTGAAGACAATTTGGATTCCAAAGAAAACAAAGCTAAGCCAAAGTCAAGCTGAAGACAATTTGGATTTTTAACCTACATCGACGGATAATTCATATCTTATTCATGATGTCACATACTTTACATTTGTATACTAAGTCTACGGAAATACATCATGCTACAGAATGCAGGTATTAAAATCTAGAATGCTTAAGACCATATTAACAATTCAGAGAACTAGTGAATGTTCCATTAGCGCTGTTTTATTCTATTCTACTTCATTTTACTCTGCATAGGAGGATCTGGATCTTTCTAAATCTGGCACCAATGTGGACTGAAACAGTGATGCTAGTACGTCTTGAATACAATTGGAATAAAGTTTGAATTACTTACGTTATATACCATGTATTTCTCTTGATGTGAATATAGTTCTGTATGATCAGAATTACATGTATTTTGAAAATGATGTAAAACAGAAACAAACATAAAAAGATCCGAGTATCATATAATACATTGCTGTACAAGAAGTAAACATCAGTTTTCTTTTGTATCCTGATTTATTATGATTTTGCAAGAGTATTGTAAATGAATGGACCATACTTAAGACGGATAAAAAAAAAGAGTTAACTCTCCAAAACAGAAAACTCTTGGGAAATACTGCCAACTTAGTAGAATACGTACCAACGCTTGGTTCAAGTGACTTACATATTGCTGAAGGAGTAAGTATGACTAAGACCATGTAAATCACATTCGACCATACTTCCTTACTCGTAGCTATAAAATTATATACTTTGATATAAAAAGCTGAGTTTCTTATAAGACACTCTATTCTTTGTCAAACCCGTAGGGTGCTTATATGGTCCTTTATTTCCAGCACAAATGTATCTTGAAGCTTGTGATCAAAAGCCTATCTTATTATGCGTCACATCATTTCACGACTCAGTACCCACATATGAAACCCAAAATAAATGGTGCAAAAAGAAAACCCTAATCTATTCATGTTTAACATGACTATGTCTATAGGATTATAGCTCCCATACCTGTAGAATGAGATATCATATTACCTAAGCAAGTACTATAACTTATGATATAGAAGGTTTTACAAATGTACTTTAAATGTTTGATACCAACTGCATTCTGTTCATCCACAGTTCAAAGGAATCAGTTACTTGTAAGCTCCAGGGCTTTAGGCACAGATTTTAATTCTTTGAGTTTGAATATGACCAGCTTTGCTCCAAAATGCCATTCGTTATCTACCAGATGTAATATTTTCTTAAGACGTCTTAAGTGTACTGGAAACGCTGCATATAATGATATCTCGTCAGCACACATGAGAAGATGAATAAAAGCCAACCTTATCCAATCATTGCATTACTGATAA
The DNA here is from genome assembly GCF_000003815.2 of Branchiostoma floridae. Classification (NCBI taxonomy): domain Eukaryota; kingdom Metazoa; phylum Chordata; class Leptocardii; order Amphioxiformes; family Branchiostomatidae; genus Branchiostoma; species Branchiostoma floridae. The sequence goes on from NC_049993.1 coordinate 14,387,968, forward strand.
GCACCTTAAAAGTGGATAGCAGGACATTTTGTTGTAAAAAGTTGTTCCAAACATTAGTGTTATCTTAACAACGAGACTGTAATTGGCTATTGGTGCATATCCACAGTTGTATTTAAGAGGCAGGCCAAGATAAGGTACTCTATGTCACAATTCGTCGGGGAAAGATTCTTAGCAATGAGAAATAAAAGAATACTGTTAGGCATTGCCTCCTAAAATTTGAAGACGGCAACTAGTTCAGGGAAGTAAAAAAAAGTTTTAAACATTTCTTAAGTACCAAAATATGAAAGTATTTGAAACAACCAAGTCTTTAGTACGAAGATTTGTGTATTTCTGACCTCATATACATGTACTAATCTTAGTTCACTAAAGCAAACGCAGCATTGGACAGGAATACGCTACGTGCAACAATATGCTTTTGTAAAATTAACTGCTATGAACGAAACCCAATACCATCGCCAATTTCACACTTTCAAACTTAAAGAAAGTCGATTTTGAATGATTTATAGCTATGAATGGTCTAAGTTTTAACACCGTGAACCCGACAAAATTGTTTGCACCGTGGGCAATTATTATTTCACATTGGCTTTTCGCTTTGCCGACTGGAGCTAACTCCCATATCGAATATTACATTAAAGGATACTTTTAAGATGCATAACTGTAACCTTCAGAAGATAACGAAAAAGGAACTCTATCTGGCATCCAGCCAGCCTCCAAATGTTTACCAGAGACCATTCCAGTCACAATGAAATCGGTACAAACGGAATAGACACCACTTTGATTGAAATTCGTACTTACCTTCTATACAGTATCAAAAATGGATCACAGCTATCCAACATGCACAGTGATTCACTTGAATGTAAATGTTTTTCGAGCAAGAATGTGCAGCAAAATACAAAAAATTGATAAATATCCAACACTATTCAGTTGTTTTTTAGACCAAAACTGATTTTGTAGAATGTTCTTCTTTCATGATGCATCTGTCGGGGCGCAAAATTCTGCGTGTTTTTTTTTTGTTTTTTTTTTACAAATTTTTGTACAATCTATAGCATTTTTTTGCAAACTTAAGTGATCAGTAATGACTAGTGACTTGTCATGATACCATGCCTTTGTTACTGGCAATGGTATTTTGTGTGGTGTAGTGGCTCAATCTAGCTTATAAAGTCCTGTTAGATTACAAAAAGGAGTATGCATATGTATATTGGTTTATAGTTGTTGCTAAACCCGACCCTTTGCATGCTTTTTTTAATATACTCTAGTGCATTGAAAAAAAACAACATTAGTTGTATGTTGTGAAATGGTCCATGCCACCAAAAGGCGCCGACGAGTGTATTCGGTCAATTTAAATACAATACGAAAGTTTGGTAGCGCTTCAGTGTTTCACAGCTAAAAAGTAAACTAATATTTTTTGTTTCAGCACGAAGCATTGAGTTGGCAAAATTTTAATTCAAATTCACAACTTCTTGCACTTAGAAGGGAATAGCTTTCTGAAACTCCCGGAAGAAATGTATAGGTACTTGTTTTATTCATACCACGCATGCTTGCAAGTGAAGAGTACATGTTACCGGGAAAGTGTTTGAAAACCCACTATAAATTCTAAAGTCGATCGCACAATTCTGCCGTACAGTTATAAGTGGTAGCCCAATCTCGTATGCCATATATCTTTGTTTAGTCACTAGCAAACGTGAACTACAGCAAAAAAGGTCTACCGACAATCATGCAAGCGTAACCGTTCAGCTCGTTCTTGATATGTACAACTAAAATGAAGAATTTTTTGCCTGCGTTGGCAGATCCAGGGGTATTAGGATAGGAATACATCATAGAGACTCTCAATTATTTTTCAGTTGCATGTTATAATTGTAAATTATAGAAGCAATTACTGAGGCGATGAGGAGCATTTCTTTGTGGAAATTGGAAAATGCTTAATAACAAAACCAAAACGAAATTGTAAAAAAATTGCTACGATATGGTCCTGGCATATCAATGATTATATACTCTTACTGATATTTTTATGCCAGAGTTAACCTTTGTCCTACTTAACCCGTTTATATACGGCATGGCCATATGTAACCCTTATCATCCTGAGCTGTACTGTTATAAGTTTGGCGTATTCCTCATGTAAATGTTGCATAACACTGTAAAGCCCATCAAATGGAGAAATAAATCTGCAGCAACATAGAACAGATCAAGTTTCACTTATCTGATGAAGTCATCAGCACTTATCTGATGAAGCCATCAGCTCTTGGAGGTTGTATTGGCCAAAAAAATCACCAACAGGACAAGGCACTGACCAAAACTGCATCTTGAGAAGAGTCAAGGAGACGAACATCAGGGCAAACCGAGTCCCATAACTTCATGGGGTAAAACGGGAGGTATAGACTTCTGCTATGTGCTTCTAATGTGCTAATAAAAAAAGTAAGTTCTGTACTACAAAACTAAGAGTTGCTTCTGCCGCAAACTAAATCTCAAAGACGTATTGTTGGGGAAGTCTTTCATTGCTACTTTCGTCCCTCCCCATTTACACTACATTAACCAGAGCCTATTCCAAGGAGACACTGGGCTACAAAGGTCATTTGATAAAGTAACAAAAGAAAATTACAAGGCCCTCCTAAAGCAACACGGGCACTATATCTTCTGGTGAAGAAAAATCAATAAAGAGCATGGCAACTGGTATAGCCATATGTGGCCTCCATCGCATTGCCGTCTCTGTCACCGAACTATCCGACCCTTTCCTATCATATGAGACGTCAAAGTACTACACTTTCCTCAAAACTAGTATAAGGAAAATTTGCGGGTTACGTAAAGGCTTTTTTTAAATTCTTCCTCAGAGTCCGGTTTTCGTATGGTTTAAAGTGGGGAGGGGGCACTCAGGATTGATTGGTGACATAAACATCCGTGCACGCGGCCAAGATTCATGCTGCGTAAAAGCTGAGAGCAATTTACGAGACAGCAGGTGAATGTAGATCTGGGGGAGCGGTAAGAGGAAAACTTAAGCTTCGAGTCGCGCCTGTTGTAAGAAAAAAACAGGTTTAGTTTACAGCACTAGGGTATCTTTTACTAACCGCCTAATTCTTATCTTTGCGGGCCGGTATATGAATGTGATCTCGATCCAGTTTAGCTCAATATGGATCGCTACTCGTTTACTGGTGCTGACATAGAAGATAGACGATATGTACAAGTTTTACAGGTTCATTGTACAGGGAAATTTCATAGGACTTTTCGGCAAGCCACCATGGCTTTATATACTTGTCGTCCTGTGGGGACTGTGACACTATCCAGTAGTTGGGTATGTCGAGAGAGTAAAAAAACAGGTCGCTAAACTAATCCACACGACTTCTCAGCCCAGTCTTCGTACGATATCGGTGAGAGATTTCAGACTGGGAGGCATTTTGTAATAGTCTTGTATGTATGTATAGCACAAAGTTCATTTGTATTGTTACGATCTATAACATGTTGTCTTAGATCCTTGTTTGCGGTAGGTTCTTTTACCACTTGCTTGAAAACTCTAAGACATCAAAATCGTACCTGATATACGAATAATGTGATATGTTTAAGCACATACATATATTTTGTTTGCTGTTTTATTGAAATGACATAAGTCCAGTCGTAATAAAAAGATGAAATGTTGCCAATGACATCGCAAATGCCGTGAATATCAATCTTTTGACACAATGCCAGTTTCATGTCCAAGACAATTCTTGTATCTGTCACATTTCATGCATATACCCTGACCTTTACACAAACCATGCTATTCTGTTTATACATATATATAACAAGGAATTCAATTGTGATGTAAAATTGTCATCATTGATTTTTTTTACAAAGCTTATGCATAGATATATCATGCTTACAAACTCAGAATTGTTCTACATTTTACATACATCGAAAGTTATTTCATACAACTAAAGTGAAAGCACCATTTTATAGACAAGTACATGACTGCATTCCTATAAAAAGTTCATGAGTGCATTTTCAGAGATTTAGATGTATACGTATTTTTTGCATTGTACGTTTACATACTCTGTAAGAAAAGTGAAAACATTTCTTTGACGGTCAGTGTTTTTGTATGTTTTGTAACAGAGACGTGCATACTAAGACAAGACTTATTTGGTGTGTTACGCCGAATGACGGTTATACCGGCTATATAGATACAGATACAGACAGATCAGCACGACAAATATATTATCGTAATTCGTCCAACTGTTCTTTGATTTAAACTGACCACAAATATTCGGAAACGTAAAAACACACTGGTAGGCAAATACCTCCATTTTATCTTGGAGGTAACAACATTCCACACGTATAACGACGAGGCTTACGTGTATGCTATCCCAGACGTCTCAAATTGCTTTCAGCCTAGTATTTCATACTTCGGATACCGTGGTATTAAGTTCAAGAATAATGTAGCCATTAGCCCGCTAGAATGTAAGCGCTAAGACGTTAAAACATCTCATGCTTTTATAGTATGATTTCCCAAGCCATCCTGATGCAGCAAACAGATTGCTTCGCCCAGGCAACCGAATCGACAGTATGAGAGCCCGGGATCCTAGGGCCTTGCGTAATATAATTGCTTTTGGGGCGATCCCAAATAACCTTGCCTTCGACATTGCCGATCAATCTTTTGTTACCAATTTTATTTATCTTTTGTCCGAAGTACATTCGACTGGCTCTGCATGATTATGTTTTTTTTTAGCAAACTGAGAATACAGCAATCTTTGTATACAATATGATATGTATGATCATGTATACATTTTAATGCCTTGTGGATTTGAGGTGTTCTTTTGTCATCGCTGTGTCAGACACCATCATGGTGTCCATTTTGCATTTCATGATCAGTGAACCATGGCTCATTTGTATTCGGATATTTAAAGATATCTTTTAAAAACAACTACTATCAACAACTAAAACTCAAAGTAAATATATGAAGAAGGATCCTTAAACTATTAAAAAAAATAGTGCCTTGTGGTTTTGATACGTTCTTACGTCATCGTTGTGTCATACGCCATCTTGGTGTCCATTTTTCATTTCACATTTTCAGTGAATCAAGGCTCATTTGTATTCGGATATTAGTTGTATTTGAGAGATATCTTTAAAAAGATATTTGTCAAAAACAACTACTAATTAAACAACTACAACTCAAGTAGATTAAGAAGGGTTTTTAGTATATATAAAACTACAAAATATTCGAGGTACAAGCCATTAAATATGTAAGTCAGAGACACCAAAATGGCGGTCAGCATCCGCCTGATGTGGAAACCTCTATACAAGTATATCGAAGACATGCAACCCACATTGCTCTCTACAGGTTCGTTGCCACCAACCTTATGACCACCTTTGCCTTCTTGACATCATTATACTATAACAAAAAACATTGCTATTTTCAACTAGGTCCTGCTCCCGTGCTCTAGAACTCAACAAACGAATCGACCAAGAAGTCATTATTTTCTACATCCCTTCAAGCAAGTAATTAAATTGGTTTAGTCAGTGCCATAAAGGTATAGGTCAACTCAAGGCCTTAAAGCTGAAATTGAAGTAATATTTCTAGACGGTCTAATGATACATTGCTAATTCAAAGAAACGAATTGTGGCAATAGAGGAGTATCTGGCGTCATTTTATGATGTCTGCTTTCGTTTATTGACATAAGGGCATCTTACTGCGTGGTTATGACTACGATATTATGTCTAAATTTCACTACGGTTGGATGAAGTTGGGAAAGACGCCAGCATACATACAGCATATAATATCGAAACTTTTCAACCATATGTAGAATTTTGCCGAGCGTCAATACTCTTTTCCCGTTCGATTCTGTGTTTCATACATGTGACATTCACCGGAGCAGAAGGCCAAATGGTTCCTTTGACTCCAAGCAAAGCCATATATAGCTGCCTTTGTATTTTTATACGAAAAGAGGATAATACATTTTTCCGTTAATGGTCTATATTTTTTGCAAATAGCTTCGTACATCCAAGCCTGTTTTTTTTTAAATCTTTAAACATTTTCTCAGTTTTGTAATAACATATTCAATTGAAAATGACAACAAAATCATAACACTGTATCAGCCTAGGGAGCTTATGCTGGTGACAGCTGACCTGCATAGATAAAAACATACAAAGCTAATTTACATAGATGCACATATAGTAATCTTTTGCTTCATGTTAAAATTGTTTCCATTATGATGTAAGCTAGACGTGGTATATAGATAGATATTTTCTTGTTATTTTCAGTTCCATTTCCTCTTTCTCCACCAAATTTTATTTGATTATATTTGTAGAATAAGAGGTAGAATTATTATCATAATTACAATTTCCTTTTTATGGCTGTCTTCGAGTAGATTAAGCCATAGCTTCCGTTGTAATAAGTTTTTTTTTACTTTTGTTGCTAAATATTTTTTTTCGTCTTATGCTAATTAATGAAGGATGAAATCAACATATTTTCATGTTTTGCAAGGATAATATAACTGTGGATCGTACAGTTCAATTTAGAGGATCTAACCGATCTAACTGATTTTCCAACTCTCTCCGTGTATATTTCTATCTATAGACAATTTCAGGTACGAAAATGGACGCCACGTGATTTATCCATGGTGGCCACGTGATATATACATGATTACCACATGACATATAAACGGTGATCACGTGAATTATCTAAAGACATTTCCATGGTACCAACGTGACTTGTCCATGGCAGCCACCTGACGTTTCCATGGCAACCTGGTGACTTATTCATTAAGTCCATGTGACGTTATCAATACATCCAAAGGGCGTATCGTTGCACATCGCTTGATAGCGCCAAAAATCCAATAGACGATTCTGATAACCTCCTTGCGAGCCTCAAGAGAGGAAAAGATTAACCTTCGTGTCAATCCTCCTGACAATGAAACTCCTGATGATATCTGATATCTTAATCTCAAGTGGATATTTCACCTTGAAAAGTTACATAAGCCCTTTGTTGAACAAAATTACATCATACATTTTCAGGCATTTTCCAGACATCGAATTGTCGGATACGTATATTGGATTTCATAACTATTTCATGAGATTTTAGAATTTTGAGCTCTATATCGATCGCCGAATGTCAAAGACCATTTGAAAGGTGATAGAGCCAAAAGGAAGTTGATATTATAAATTGCATCGGGTAACCTATAGGCCTAAGACCAACAGCTCAAAATACTGTGAATCTAAAGCAGTAGAAGACGAAACACGCTTTTATTTCCAAGTGTATGTTTAGCATTTACGGACGAACATGTTAATAGAAATCCACTTTCAAATTACCTCTTAAAATCACAAAAGCCACAGATTATAGACAATGTGGAAGTCTTTGACTTCCTCTGCTTCCAAAAACAGGAGTCAAACCTAACCTTTCTAGATATAGTCCACAGTAGTATTCGAGGTGTCGCTTTGTCACAGTTCATTGTTTCATACATATCCCCTATCTTGTTTCCACCATGTACTTGCAATTGGCCTTCAGGCATGAACTTGCAAATAACCATTACAACGCGTTGGTGTCAGGCCCAAGAGGTCCCGAGTTCGAATCCTGCCATGTCATCGATCTAGTGTCCTTGGGAAAGGCACTTTACACGACTTTCCTCACTGGACTCAGGTGAAATTGAGTCGGCTGGTAGCAGTGCTAGTGACAGGCCTTAGGGGAATGTTCGGGCATGACACACACCCTTCAAACGAGTCGGCGGTAAGGCGAAACCCCTAACATCCTTGGTCGGAAGTACTCAGAGGAGACGGATACTCCAAGTAATAAAGCTGCATCTGCTTGGGCCGTCTTACGTGTGGCAGTTTCTGTACCTGTGGGACTATGAGCGCCAGATGACGAGAGGGTGAAGAAAGAAATGCACACCTTAAAAAGTCATGTGTAGATCAGGCAAACAGACCGCCGAACTCACCGGCAACTGACTGTTAATGTTTGCCTGCTCATCTGTCGAAAAAAATCGAGAAACCGAAAAAAATGTTTTTATTTTACATACTACTTTGTGATGGAGAGGGACTGACCTTGCACATGACCGTTTTAGCGTGAGATCAAAACTGAGCAATCAGTTAAAATTAGGAGAATCAAGAAGAAAAGTGGACCCCAAAAGACAGAAAAACAGGACACCCAAAAAGATTTGAGTCTAGAATATATGAGAATTCTTATACACAACCAGGATGTACTTGCTTTGCTTACGTTTCGGTGTCTATCAGCTTGAGATTTGAGCCTGCTTACGGATGTACCGTATGTATCTATAGCTCATATCTGTTTAAATCGCAGGTGATGGTCACTGTTTTCGCGTACTTTATCGTTACGTACACAGCCCGCAGTTCAATTGAATATCGCTAGGAGGCAGTACGTAACTGTTACAATAGCGTAGATGACTGTATGTTAGTGAATATCCCAACTTACCTGATAATTCATGTGTATAGGCTTTCACATAGTATTCCGCAAACCACCAGAAAGAAAAACATGTTGGCAAAGAGCATTCAAACAGTGTATGAATATATATAGGCATGTGGACAAAATATTCTGGGTTTATCTATTTCTTTGCATGCTTAGATCTTCATCTAACAATCTACATTTTCAATAGCTCAAACAACCTCTAGAGTCTAGAGTGTTGACAATCACATAAAGCGAGAGGGTTTGGTAAGTCTTGTTATGGAGAATTCATTGAACATAGAGAATTAGACTAGTACTCACGACGAACTTTGACAGAAAAGCTGCCATCCGCCATCTTTTTTTCAGTTCTGAAATGGTTAGTCACGACATGTAAGAGTCAGAGGTCAAAAGGTCACGTAATACGAACCTAATCAGAAGTTAGACATGCAAAATAACATCACAGAAATGCAAATATCCTAGCGACATGCAGACACTCTCTCATTGGTCAAACTGATAATTGTTTTCCTGTCATTGGTTGAACTACTAATTGTGATTGTCAGTTCGGACAGGTCCATTGTAGATTGTGGGAGAAAATGCGAAGGCCAACACCAACCCTCCCCCTTCGTCTCAAGCTCTCAGATTTCGTCGTAAGTATGAGTCTAGTTTTCAATGTTTAAAACAAAAACATTTTTCACTGGAAGCAAGGTTAAATCTTGGATAAAACAGTGTATTCGTGTACGGTATATCAATTTTCTTTATATTTATGGCTCAACTTAATTTTTGTTTTGGTTTGTCACGTTTCTTCAAAAATATTATATGGTGACTGCTTCAATGTTGTATTACCCGACAATATGCATGTACCATACCAAATACAGATTGCTTAAGCTAGACAACGCCCAACTAAATAACACATGAAAATGAATGACAAGAAATGATGAAAACCTCGATAATATCTAAGCAACTATGAGATGATGGCACTGCGCGTTTACATTTGATAAGAATTGACTTCTGCAGTAATCTTTCAGTGTAAAAGTAGGCGCCACTGTCATGCAACCAGATCTAACAAGTGCGTAATATTTAAGATAATACCAGATGAACATAACCGGGCTAGTTCTGAATGCGACAAACTATTTGTTATTACTCTGCGTGTTGTGTTGGCTATAACTCTGTAGTACTCTTAAAATGTGCTAGGTGTCGCTGCATTTCTGTAATCGTAATTGTAATAACAGATATATTAGATGGTCGATGATTGAAGACTAACTGGTCAGTATTTCATGTGTAATTATAGTTCTCTAGGCTGAGGATATGTATAATTATGTTGTCATTGGTCTTCCTTCATTTACTTATCATATTATATTATTATAGGTATTCGATAATAAGATTTTTAAAATCATATTCGGTGCACGACAGGCCCAGGTACATGCCTCGTTCCAACTGATAGGGGGCGCTAAAAGTATTCACAAATCAACTTTCTTCAGTAGTACTGCGTGCGCGTGTGTGTGTGTGTGTGTGTGTGTGTGTGTGTGTGTGTGACTGTGTGTGACGGTCGCCTTACACATTGAGGTTTAGACGGGTAACACACAACAGAAATGCGATGGTTTCGCTTCCCAATGATATTCGTCTTCGTCTTTCCTATCAATAAACCTGACTATATTCTATTTATGATTGCTTTTCTTGCCTAGGGTCATCCTCAATAATCTTTTACCCGTCTTCGATACACTATGAATAAAAGAACGAGACGTCCTTGTCCTGAAGCCGGCCCAAGGCTACTTCCTCCCGCTTGCGGTGAGATAAAACTCTGGAATGGTGCCGATCTAAATTTCCTGCCACGTTTCTAGTATCTTTCTGGCATTTAGGACCTAACTTAGTGCAAGTTTTCACGCCGTACCTAGCCTTCAAACGCGAAATGAAATACTACCAAAACACACCAGGACAAACAAACAGACAAACGTATTACTCATCGAATACATCTGCTATTTCAGGTGGTACCATTAGCTGGAAAATCGACACTCTTCTTTACCCTGTAATATTCTCCCCTCACTAAAGTGCGTTGACCTCCCTTGTTCTCTAAATACAGGACGTGTTTCAGGAAAATTACAAAGAACGTCCTCGAAGGGAAACTTGACCGTGAGGTCAGCTATTGATCGTTGTCTTGCACGACTTAGTTGACAGGTGACCCATAGGGCAACCCTCAAGGCATAACTGGCCACCTCATATTGTCAGCTGTACAATGGCAGGGTCAACGTGTGGCCCAAATTAGGCGTCAATGTCAAAATCAAATGCAATTTGCTGGCTATTATCGCTAATACTTTTTTCAGGATGGGCGCTTTTAAGGGGGCACACACCAGTTTATTTGGGGTTTCAATTGGAGGCGGCATACCCTAAAGTCTAGCGACCAGCTCTACCAGAGAATTATCCTGAAGCAAAATAACTGTATATCTGGTGAAAGCATATTCCTTTAGCTACAACATAAACTATGTTTCGATCCTTCAACTTCTCTGATTTTAAAAAATTAGAGGGAAAAAACATTATTTTCATGTAAAAAATAATGCAAAAAATCGGGCATTTTGGCATTGAAAGAAAAACATGAAGATGATTTTTCCGACAAACACGACTGGTACTGTCAGAAAGAGGAAAATCTAACGAGTAATCCAGCTAATTATAAAGAAAATTCTAGTACTACAGTTTTTTTAATCATCCACGGCGCGCGGCATTACAACTAGGCTTAACACAGCGCTTCAGAGGTAAATCTAGGTCACGAGCCGAATCACATTCAGGCGTAGGAATATCCCGGAAGTAAGACGCGGACCAAAACACAATTGGCACCGAAAACACACCATTTCCTACGCTTTTCAGCCATGTAACCGTTTAATGTCATTTCGCAGGAAATAATGAGAAATGTCAACTCAAACATGGACCCTCGGAAGCCTTTCGTCACTTTTTTCTCGCGCACTAGCTCGGACCCCGGTCGCGGAAGAACTGGTGTGTGCACCGATAATATTATTGTGTTTTAGATTATTTTTCTTCCAATTTCAAATACATAAGATAGAATAATAAGATGGTTCACGGTTACAAGTACGCATGCGGAAGGTCAAGGGTAAGGGGCATTTTCTTTGTGTCTCAGGGGCCTTCACCCTTGGCTTTCTACAAACCACAAACTTCTTGAACCACAAATAACTGTTAAGCACCTTATTGTAAAAGACAACAAGTAGTATCAGCATAATAAGAATAATCCACTGACAAATGTTATAGACGCGAGAGAAAATATTGAAAATGTATCAGTTAGTTTTTAATAAATGTCAAGACTGATTACTATTCCGTTCGACATACTCATAATAAACATTAGCAAAAATACAATATTGGTTCTTCATGGGCACAATTATTTTTGATTTACAAATAAATGTCAATTATATTTGATAAACAAGTGAAAAGGGGTCTAATTGAAGAATCTAATTCATCAAACAGTGTATTGAATAAATGGCATCAATGTTGGTATCGCAAAAATGCAATAATAATATAGGTATAACTTACAGGTAGGTGTATTATTGACAGTACTTTTGAATTCTGGAAGAACTCTCCAGAATTCTTGAACTCTCCAGAATTCTTGAACCTTAGCCAGAATACTGAAATATTCTGCATCGAAAGATATTGAGATGACGTTTGGGATTTCTCCAAGATTCTTGGAATCCCGAATGAAGTTCCCCAGATATATGAATTACACAGATGAGGAAGGATAATAAGAAGTGCCATGTCTATGTGGGCCTCCACGGCGTATGGTGACCCTTTTTGAATTGGATTCTCAATATCCGGTTTGGGTGCGTGCGAGGTCGCGTGAGGTTGTTCCCCTACAACATGCTTTCTACGAGGAAAGTATCAATCTTCTTTCGTATCGACGTCATAGATACAAGGATATTGCCCCATGTCATAATGTAATCTAGTACAGAAACATTTGTAGAGTGTACAAACGCTGTTATTTCTATCAAGGAAAATGATTATGCTAACACTTTTCTGACAAAAGACTGAAGTCTCGTTTTTTCGAGTGGATATTTTCTATCCAAAAACATGATGATACCAGAACCATTAAAAGAAAATGATGAGCGCATGCCTTTCTTTGAATTCGCATCATCCGTTCGATTCGTCACCCAAATACTTGAAATTTGTGAAGAAGTGAAAAAGGGTAAAAGATTTAAAAGTCAGATTTTATTGCCACCGTCACCCCTAGCTTTCCGTTGACACTCGAAGTCAGAATTTTTACATTCCCCCCATACCACTAGACGACTATTTGGCAGACATTCAAACGAATTTCATAAATGAAAAAGGAAGCTTTAAACGTTTTGTGTATCTCATTGTCTTTTCACACGTTTACATTTTATACGATACTAGTGTTTTTAAAGTAAGGCCACAGCAAGTAAATCTTATGGATGACATCCTATTCAAGCTGCAAAAATAGTGAGCTAGGGCGAAAGAAAAGCAAGATTGGTGAAAAAAAACACAAGATGGCTACATCATCAAAATAGACACCATAAACGTCGCAACAAGAACTGAAACGACAAAACATGGTATCACAGCCAACATTCCTGTGTTCAATACATGTACTGCTGTAGTAAAAGTGACACTAGTGTGGTAGACTGGTAACACTTACCATGTTGGTAACTACAGTAACACTACAGTCCGGTCCAAGGTACCTCCTTGGTATCACTTCTAAATGTACATGTACAATCATTAGGCTACAACACAAGATACTTGCTCAATTTGGTAATTCTTTTGGCTAAGTTGACTATCTTCAAAGAAGAAAAAAATGTTTTTTTTTCTTCTGAGATATTAATGAGCGCGCGGATGCCACCCATAAAATTTACCTGCTGTGGCCTAAAGACTTATCCATTTGAGGTCGTAGCGAGGTCACAGAGCAATCGCCTTTCACTCGAATGTGAAGGCCTGACCAATAGACAACCAGGAGGTAATTGAATTACAGGGGATCGACTATCAGTAACATTAACATTTAGATTAAAAACCAATTACTTCTGAAGGAAAGATGCGACTGGGTTGGAACTAATCCACGACAGATACTACATTACTTTTTTACCGATCCTGCCAACACTGTAATAAGGAAAGGTCTTGGATCTAGCTCGAACTGTTATTAACCCACGTTGTTGCCCCAATGAATACGTTTGCTCTTTACACCCGACCCCGAGATAGTTCGAAACCGTCCTCTCGTTTATTTGCAGGTGAAATATGACTTATAGGTTAGGGTCTACCGCGGATATCATCTGCAGAACAGGTGAGTGTCTATGGTTGACATCACAGTTGAGTTGCCCGGTGGAGGGTACAAAATGAAAAGAACGACCGTTATACCCTTTAAATTGAACTGTAATTGCCAACACCCAAAATGGCGCCTGGTCAAAAGAAGAATTTACTTGAAAGTTCATCGGTGTTGGAGAAAGTCATTATTGAATTGTTTAACTGTAATATCCAACACAAATATTGGACTCACCCAAATACATCTACATCAGAGCTTTACAACCATCCCTGACAGAGACGGTTGGCGCCAAAGTCTTCCTGCAACCTATGATCCACTGCTTACTGAGTCATGTGTTCTATCTGCATAATGTGGCGTCACGACAGCAGTGGATTATTAATTTTTTGACAGTCGACAAAGACTGGTGCTGTTCAGTCGAAAATTTTCGCGAGTCCAATTTTTGTGTTGGATATTACAGTTTAACTAGTTTAATAAGAGTAGTCTTTGTCAAAGAATTAGGAATTATGAAATTGATGTTATAGAATTGAAAACGTGGCTTCGGGAGCAATAGATCATATCTTATAGAACGTCCATGGCACCCCCTTATCTGTGAAGGGACTTTCTGAAAGTCTTTTCAAAATTTCATGTAGAAGGAAAATGTACCATAGCCTTTGAAGTTTGGACAAAGTTGCTCAACTTACCATTTCTTTGGTGCAAGGACAAATCTGAGTTGCGTGGTCTGAATTTCACACCGTTGACTAAGCACGAATTTGGGCCAAAGACAGGCTTTGTTTGGAATCTTCAGCTGTTCAATGAATTTTGACCTGGTCGGCCCTTATCCTTCCATTTCTGTTGACTACAATTGTGACGTTCCGGTAAAACAGACATTTTGAGATTGAGATTTGCATTATTGCCTTTAAATATGAGGCGTTGTTCCAGAGCATTTAGCATAGTCCTATATGACCGGCAATAACTTTGATATCAGCCCTATTTGCTTAAGAGTTTGTGGGCTAACCTCAACGGATGGGTCAGAGGTCAGGGGTCATTTTTAAAGTTCTAGAGTGCCTGAAGCTCTCGAATACATTGCCCGTAACAGCATTGTTTTCCATGCATCTATAGAAACTTAATCTCTGGTTGTTACCCATTTCTGTTGCCAGTAATCTTTACAGTTAGATTAAGCGGCAGTATAAATTCTATCCATAACTTGTTATCGTTGTAAGTGTCTTTAAAGGGGGGCTGAAACATAATAAACTACACAAATAAATCTTAAGTTAAAACATGGGTAAAAACTGATGGCTAAAGATTTCTCTGGGTCAAGGGCATATACCGAGGCTACTAAATTGATACTGGTCTTTATTTTAAGACAAAATTAAAAAAAAATCCTTTGGCGATTTTTACATCATTCTCGTATTAGGCCAGATCAAATCAGTCTGCATTGTAAAATGATTATACAATTTAAATGCAAATATACGTTTTGTGTATTCGTTGATGATTTTTTTAACCGGGCGATTCTGCTTATTCGAAACAAGTTTATATTGTACGCCACTGCCTAAAACGGAACGAGTGAACATGTTATTTATGCATTCTATTACCAGAACGGTGGACCAGTAAAGCTTGAAAAGGTCGGAAATATTTATATGTGGCTTTCAAGGTAAAAAACAAGTATGATTGATTACTGAATCATGGAATTTTTCAGCAGTTACAAAAATAAGATAAAAAATGCATATCTGTCTATTTATGCCACATGTTGACTATAAAATGATAAGATATGTTGAATTGAAAAAAAGGATTGCATTAATATTCAAAACATAAAGAAGATTGCTTTTTTTATTAATGAAATGCAAAATACACACACACACACAGTGGTGCGGTACTCAAGCTGAGAGCTTATGTTAACAGCACCACTAACAAAATAGAGTCAATAACACATACGAGTACGAAAAGCGTCATTATAAACATAAATATTATGCAAACATAACGCCAATAGTGTACAGTAACAACATGCTTATGATTGACCAATTTGACTCCTGTGAGGTTGTTTTTAAGACATGTCTGGCTTACAACTTTTAATTACAGATCGCCGTCCAACCGAGAGAAACACATTATCCTTAAACATACGGGGGAGCTTGTCAGCGGAAAATAACTCGTAATTTCTGACCGAAGACATTTTCCCAGTAATTAGCTGCAATGATTCCGCTAGAGTGATTCATGATTGACTCAATCAATCACTTTGATTTATGTGTGACCGTTGGTTATAAGATCAGAAAAAAGGGCAATACTCAGTGTGTTATGAAGCAGGATTTAACTAGAAATTAGTATTGGCAGTATAGTATAACAGCAGCCTAGTGGGGGCTCTTTGGCCGAATTATTATCGGGCTTGTTTACAAGATACAATTTCAAAATCGAATTTGATAACACCTAATTTGGTTTTTATTTTTGGGTGCACTGGAAAATGCGGTAAAATCGTAATGCTGCGGTCATAAGCCACTAATCTGTATTTGCAAATATATTTTTAAAAATTGCAACATTGATTATGTATTTGTTTCTGTTTGTACTTGTGATGGTGTTGTATTTGTAATGATTCTATTATATTTTTGCGAGGTTATTCTGGTGTCCGTAAAAAAATTAGAAGCATTTAATCAGAATTTTCAACTAAGTCGCACAAATGGGACTGAACGGCAAATTGTTCGACCGAGCTAAACCATTATCATTGTCATAGTCATTGTTATTGTCAAAAAATTAAAAAAACAAACACCTGTGATGTCTGGATATAGACATAAAAGTGGTTTAACGCCCCCCGTCTCCATTTTGTGATGGTTGTAAATAAAACCGGGGATCAAAATCATTAGTCCTCTTTTCTGAACATTTTTCTTTTTCTATGCAGAGAGAAAAAAAAGACTTGTAAACTAGCACTTTAATCTTCTTAGTGGTTTCCTCAAACCGCGGAATTGTTTTGTCTTCCGCTCTTCAAGACCTATCTAAGTATTCTCAAATTGTCAAAACCAAAATTGCGTTTCCTATATTAGATATAGCCTTCATTATATAAAATCTGATAATCATGCATCTGGCTGACTAATGACAGCAATTATGGCAACAGCATCTCTTATGAAATGAACGATATAAATAAGCATCATCATAGACTGCCGTGGTTTAACGTTTACCATAAAAGATGTCGATAATAAAACGGAGCAAACAAATTAAGGAAAACAACCAATAGCTGACGATCATTACGCTTGTATATGTTGGAAGATAAGCAATAATTACGCATCTGGTATGAAATGAACAATATTATTAAGCATTATCATAGACAGTCGTGCTTTAACGTTATCATAAAAGATGCCGATAACAAAACGACAAAACGGAGCAAACTAATAAAGGAAAATAACCAATAGCTGGCGATCATTACGCTTGTATATGTTGGAAGATAAGCAATAATTACGCACCATATAGGCACTAATGTCTGCCATTACAAAACCCCTTGACAACTGATTCCGGTTCCACAACAATAATTACTATCATCAAATCTTGGGAACAGCAACGATTGATCATTTCGTCTTCAGGCATAGGAAAAAGAACATTGTGTTTTTGATTACACATTCTACCACAGGAATTAAATGTCGACTCTAGCCTTTTGTTGGGGTCAACCTCGATTTAGGGACATAAACTTTGTTCTATGACAGTTGATGAAAAATAAAACAGGCTTAATCTTTTTCACATTGAAAAACTTTGAACATATCATGCTACTTTACCAATGGTTATCTACATTGTACGTCTTGCCTAGTCCAGTTAAAAAAAAACATGTACTTGCAATTCTGATTGCACTATATGTGGCTACAATACGATGTTGAAAATACTTGTGTTTAACTGCTTTTGCTTGGCAAAGTCATTGAAATTCAAAAAGATATGAAAATCTCCACATCGCCTATTTTGGAATCATAATTGGTAATATTAACTCTCGATGCTATCGGCATAATATAGCCATATTAAAAATAGATTCAGGAATTTAAAAAAATTAAAGAGTTTTGCCAATAAAGCATCGGTAATAATGGGTACTATACACTTGAGACATTTAGGTGTTCTCGACAATGTTGGAGGGCCTCTATAACATTGCATTTTGATGTGGTGGTATAATGATACCCAGCCTAATTATAAGAGTCGATGTTGGAGAATAATAACATTAATTATCATAAAAAAATCATCATACATACGACTGGTATAACATTATAACAAAAACAAGACGGTTAAAGACTGCTTTTATTATAGACACAAGCATACCTTCACAAATAACAGTCTTGGCGACTCATCATAGCTCGGTGGCTTATATGTGATTGGGGCCGGAGACAAAGGATGACTCCAAGGATCCGTCTCCCATAATTACGAGGCAGTAGCAGTGATCACTGACACTCTGTAACCCTCGGTGGGATTGCTGCAATTTCGCGCATGACCTTATTGCTGACACCATTTCATTGATAACATTAAGTATCGCAGGCGGAAACACCCACCCGGCTAGCGAAGGTAGCGCCTTGTCGATTGGATGTTCAAGTTAGCCGCCATTTTGAATCGTCCAAGTGGATGTATGATTTCTTTTTTGTTTGCAAGGGGAGGGATGGATCTTCACTCGTTCGTGATAACGTTCGCTGTTCCGGAAAGTGAATTTGACCTTGAAGCACGCGGCGGAGATAGTAAGGCAGTGCTATAATTATCTGTCGCACGATATTCCTGTCATTAATTCAGACAGGCGTACACCAAGGTGACACTCGTGTCCCTCGAAGCGTGTTTTATTATTCAATGATTCTACGAACTTGTCACCCGAAGAAAATTTCCATATTCAGAAGTGTTTTAACATGACGGTTCCGTCTGGATAGCTTTTGTATTTGTATAAATATTACTGTAAAACAGTTTTTAGGTTTGCTTGCGGTTAAAGACAGGCACAGTTGCAATGTGATGGGGGCAAACTTGTTACACCGAGGATTCTACATCTTGAAAAGTGTTTTGAAATGACTGTTCTTACTAAATAGTTTTTGTATTTATGTCAACATTAGTCCCATTTTTTTTTATTTGCTTGCGGTCAAGGACAAACAAAATGTCGGCTGGTAGGTTAAGGGGAAGGGATTGTGAAACTTATTTGCATATTGAGAAGTGTTTTTAAATGATAATTCCTTCTGACTATGTTTAACAAGTCTAATACACATTTGTGTGTGTGTGTGTGTGATGGGGGGTGGGGGCGAATCTGAAGAATCGTATGCAAATCCCAACAGATTTTAGGTTTGCCTGCGATCAATGTCAAGCATGCAGTCGACTTACAAGTGAAGGGGGAGGGGGGCAGCATGCCAACTATGTAAATTCTTTTACAGATAACCATCCTGCTCAATTTTACAAAACTCGTGATCAAAAGTATGGGTAGATACTAATTTCATTAAACGGTTTCATCCCCTTCGGCGGGGTAATTTTCGCTTCAGTTGTAAAAACAAATCGTTCCGCTTCACCCCAAACGAACTGGGATGAGATGAGATTGCATCAACTCTATCCCTCGGGGTTTGAATCAAATTATCAAGAGGAAGAGTGCTTCAGATAAGCATCGAAAGATACGATTTTGAGGGAATTATTGCAAGGTTACTTAAGTTCATATGTAGTTTTTGAAAAGTTTGCCGACATCATTTATATGTATAATCGACATTTTTACTTATCAGTATATACCTGACAGTTACTCCAAAGTTTCTTTAATCAATGACATTTTTAAAGGTAAGGTACATACCTCCAAATTTTTGGCGGCTGCCGTCCATCTTGTTCACGGAGAGTGACGTAGTCTCGATCTCGCGAGAGAGCACGATAATTTGGAGGTATGTACATGACCTTTAACAACAGTCATTGCTTGACAAAAAAAAACAAAAAAACTGTAACCTTAGTCACTGCATTCATACGTGAATAATGAACCTTTTCAACGATATTGCTTATTAATTTGTTGTCTCCTTCAGATTCAAGTACAGCAAGTAATTAAAACTAACTATAAAGGGAAAAGGTTTGCCATTTTTAATGAATAGTTCCTTATCGGTATTTCCTCCTTAGCTAAATTAGAGCAAATTGCATTCAAACCTGCTCTAATATGCTATGTTAAAACATTTTATGAACTATGATGAGTGGGGAATAAAAACTTAGTCACATGTGGGACCGCATTTTTCGCTAAAGCGCCACCTAGTGTTGGAAAATAGAACCAGTTATTACTGCCATAAAGAAGGCAAAAGAACTGCTGCCACCTCTTAGTGAAATTTTTTCATCAGCATCCGTTTATTCTATCAACATGTTGAACTTAAAAAGCATCTCATGAACCAAATAAAATTATATAAATACTATTATAAGGTAATGTTACCGAGTTTGCATCTAGCGAGGCCCAACATTCATGTAAGCATGCTTTGGTAGTTCTTTTAAAATTCATTAGGGCAACTACTGAGCGCGACTAGCATTGAAACTTCACCTCTTGACACCATTTAGTTGTTATGAGAATACAGAAACCACATAGGTTACATATTTGACACCAAAGCGTTGCAAGCGTACCGAAACGCCCCTGTTCAAGACCTTAGGTGTCACTAGGTCTGCCACATAGACTAGAAAGAACCGCCCATACCCTATGAAACGCTACCTCTTCGATCGATCGTAATCACATAAAGATGCCAGACAGATATTATTACATGTATTGATGGTTATTGTGCGCTTTCTATTTTAGTATATCACAAAAGGAGCCGTAAAAAAGGAGGCAGTGAATACCGTTAATTATTTCCCAATAACGTACTTATGAAGCATTTTCCATGTCCGGATCAATTGATGTACTTAGTAATATGTCTTGTCGACTTACATACATGGATTGTCCAACTTCTTCTGTGTCTTTCTTTGAACACTTCACGATCATATATCTTGCTAAGATATAACCGTATTACTTTAAAATAATTTTTTGCTTTAAAAGTGTTTCGGTAATTTTTGTTGTTACGTATTTTCCTTGGATTTCTTACCAAGCACTGTATCTATGCAAATTAATGATGTACAGAGAATTATATACTAATTTCACTTTTTGGTTCTTTTGAACCGTAAACTGTACCTATGCAATTCATGTCAGTGATAAGAACAAATGCTGAGTTAACTCATTGCTACATTTGAACCTTTTGCATTATCTACGGCCATGTAAATGATAGTGAAATACAACGTAACGAGTCCACTTATTGGTACATTCAAACCTGTATTTGTGCAAATTATTTTCAGTAAATAACGATTCCACTCATTAGTTTATTCAAATGTATGCAAATTAGGGGAAAAACATGATTCTACTCATTGGTTTATTCATACCCTTACCTGTATCCATACAACTAGCTGCATAGAATTGCATAATGAGTACTGCTAATCCAGTCTGAAAGAATCGAGGAATGCTAATGGATTGAGCTTTGCCCGCCAGGAGATTCGGTCTTAGGTTAGAGCATAGGTTTCTAATGAGGTTTGACGTTTTCGGCATGTTAATGTCGAGAGGCCGTGAACTGTAGATGTCTGTGGCGTGCAGTAGGGCGCCCGTCAGGACAATTCGGGCCCGTGGAGTTGATGAAAGTGCCGCCAGCGTCAACTGCACTCTCATTGGTTTACCGTCAAAGGATCTCTCTATCCAGGTGCCACCCTAAGGTGGTATCTCATTGCACTTGAGGCACGGGTGTGGCACTGCGGGGTTCGGAGATTACTCAGCGAATTTTACAGATAAAGAACGAATTTTCTTATGATTTGTGTATTTGTTGTCTTTTAAGCCACAATTTTCGAATTAGGCAATATGATCTAAATTATAGAGAAAAAAAAATCGGTGAAAATAACACAACGGTGCCGCAGTGAACGAACTCCAAAGTGCAGCACCGGTGCCTCAAGCGCAGTGAGATACTACCTTTGCTGCCTTTGGCCCACCAGCAACACAATTACAAACCAGGTCCGGGCCGGGCAACTTTCGGGAACAAAAAAAGTATGATATAATAAAAACCACACTAAACAGGACGCAAAGAGAATATTCTTGAGCATTATTCATGTGTATTGGTAAGTATTCATTTCTATTTTTGTTTCGACAAATTGCCCAACCAGGCCCCAGATTGGGAATGTGACGTTAGCCTTACGTTTAAGGCCTCCTTTTCACTAAACGGCGACCGAGCTGCGCTCTCACCGCGAGCTAGATCGAATTAATGTGTGTAACCTTCGATTTGATACTGGGTATATTATACAAAATGTTAATATTTGACCGAAGTTACAGGAAAACACAAGCAGCGTGAAAATATTTATTTCTATATAACCCATTGAGCTATTTTTCGAAATCTTAGCTTGCGGAGAGAGCACAGCGAAAGCACCGTTCAAATGAAAAATGGAGTGTAAGCTGAGGGAGACAATGTGCTTAAGGTTATACCACTAACAGTCGTGGGGAAATCATTTTTCCTCTGCGGAGAAGTAAGTCGATATGGCTCCTATTTCATCCTAATGAAAATGATTTTGTCTATTGATTACAGCGTTAGGTTTCCTAACACCGCCTCTATTGGGCTGCCACAAGGCATATTTCAGGGCGCATTTGTTTGGTAAAAAGGACTTCTCTAATTACATCGTTGTAACCAGAAACGACCTATCTATTTCCCAATCTCCGCCTTATTTGAGCCAGTTAGATAACCACTTTTGCCAACAACGAAGAGCGCTGTCACATAGGTCGTGCAATCGTCGTACGGTTTTGATGCCACAGGAAATTCAAGCAGGCCGTGACAGAACCAACCACTGACATGGATCCATAACAGCATTTTGTGTACCAATACAGTTGAACTTAGCTTTGCAGGAGACGTACATTTTTGTCCTACAATATGCCAAAAGTTAGTTATCGTACGACGATCGTACGACATATGTCTTATGATAGCCGTACGAGTGCCAGACGATCAAGAACTTAGAACAGTCTTCGGATAGTCGCAGATGTGTCTTACGAAATCAAACTGTCTCCGTACCGAAATTGTTGTATTAGATCATTGTCAGTCATTTTTTTAGTCACATGTACAGCTCTTGGAAATCCGACATAAAAATCGCACGACATCGTACGACCATTGTGGCCGATGATATCGTAAATATTCCCCAAAAAATTACATCAAATTCTTTACTGCTCTATTTCCTACTTAACGCCCATCTCAAACTAGGAACAGCAATCATGTCACCGTTGCCCAAATTCCAAGACCAGCCCTTAAGAAAGACTTATGATCAGGCCAGTAATTGGCAGAGATACTGTCTTAGATGTTTCAGCCAAGTAATTATCGCAGTAACACCTCTTTCCCACCACAGCCACAAACTATATATTTAAAAGAATCCTCAACAAATCGACATTGTTGTATTTTTGATACGGTTTGTATTGTGCATTATATTACACTTAATTTGGTGACTAATTTCAAATTTTGCATTGCCCAACTGTTGTTTGGCAATTGCTGTCTGGTAGTCAGTCGCGACTGGTGGCCTAAGAGTTGAGCCATAAAAATGAGCTTCCTACTGGTGGCTGTCTGCGATATGGCGGCCGGTACTTTGAAATGGCTGATCCTCCAATTAGTAAGTCCCCCTTACCTTTATCCCATGCAAATAGTATTTGTGAAGGGGCTTTGCAACGCCGCTTAGCGTGAACATCATTGATAGCGAATTCGAAAATCAAGGTAGTAGTTTCGTATCCTAGAGGTATTGCACAAAATCATTATTCAATCTAAAAATTATTTCCGACCATCGGTAATTCTATCGTACATACATGTAGGTATATAATAATTTCCTCCCGTGCCATGTAGTATATTGTATGGCATATTTGTTGTCCATATCCCATACAATTGTTGAAAAATAAAGTAATTATATAACATTGTTATAATTTAGCATGTAGATTTCAGTAAACACACAGTCTACAGTTATTATATGCCTCTTTCATGTTACTTGCATGCTAATTTTGATTTGCATTTAGCTTACCATTATCTTGTGATGTCATCCAGTAATATTTAATAACTCTAGTGTATGGTTTTGTTCTATGTCACCAGTATAGGTGTCGATATCATGAAAACGTCCATTGCACAACTGACATACTTTGTGTCTTTGTAGACCCAAAAAAGAAATGACTAACAACTCTGCAATATCGTCTCAAATATCATATCTACGCTTTTAAGAATGATGAAGCGGTCTGGAATGCATTATCGATATAGCGTCCTCTTTGTCCTTCATGTATGTGCGCCAAACTTTACACATCTCGCGAGATTTATCTCTCGCGAGATTTACCCTAGAGATTAATCTCTCGCGAGATTTACCCTTGAGATTAATCTCTCGCGAGATTTACCCTTGCCGCGATGTGTAACGTTCATCAGATTGGTTGCCACGCAGACGACGTGAATCTATTACCATCGATTCTATCGTTTGCATGACGCCGAGATGTCCTGTTTGTATTACGTGAGGATCTACCTCAAAACATCCTCTGACAAGCGTGTTTAAAACTGATAAGGGCAGACGATCCCAGCTGTCTATAACTGTTCTCTTTCGTCCCAGCGAAGCGGAAGATATTTCTTGACCATATGGTGGTGTCCGCAACATTACTTCGGCAATATACCGTAGAAACACCAGTGCCCAGTGGCTAAAGGTCCGCGTTGGATCATTCAAACATTGACTTTCGGAAGTTTTCCTGGAAACATCTGCGCAATTGTGTTGGTAAATGGTCATCGTGTCTAGTCGATCTAGGAGAAGGATACTAGTATGTAAAGTATTATGCCTTGCAGCGCAGAGTGAAAGCTAGAAATCGACATTTAAAACTGACCTTTTGCATGCTGTTGGAATATAAAGAGAGTAAAATCTGGCTGTAGGGAGAAGTTCTTTGGCACACCTGGGTTCTGGTTTGCTAAAAACATTACACTTAAACATTGAACACAAACACCTTCGTTCTTAAGAAGGTATATTTACAAGAGAATCTCTTGTTAATATAGAAGAGAATCTCTTGAAGAGATGCACAGTTTATGAACCCCATACTGTAATGCAAGCATATTCCAAAAACCACCGGGCCATAACATTTCACTTGACACTTGACACTGAACAGGATTACTTTATAAGAGGAATAAAGGAGACCATGTACATCAGGGCATTCTAACAATGAGTGAAAAGAGACGGTGGGCGTTATAAACTTCCTGGCACATTTGACTAGTTGCTGACGTCACTCATCCACAATATCACGTGTTAAGAAGATCACCTGTCTGTACAACCCTAGCGAGTTTATGTTTGAAGCGATTAGTCATCAGCATTGATCCCGAAGAAGGCGACAGCGAAAATTTGATCCGTGTATACCTTTGTGTTTGAACAAAGTTTAGCATAGTAGTATGACTACTACGATAATATGATAACGCAATAGATTATTTTGAAAAGTTAAAAATTAAAGCCGGGCTTGTGTAACAATTAGAATTGTGTTCTTCAGGTATATTAAAAAAATTACCACTGGTTCACTTTGCATTTCATATCATATTGATATTCTGATTTCTATTGAAGAACCTTCACTAGTTTCAATTTTATTGCATGTTTTTATTACTCTAGTTGCAGTCCCTTTAGCATTTATGCAAGGCGTTATCTTTCCAACATACCTAATACTAATCGAAGAACTTTCTCTTGAACTCAGTTCATCAAATTATACCTTCGTTGAGATAAGACTTCGACTTCTCGTCCAGGACGTATTCTGTCTTATCTTTAGGAATATCTAAATAGCCTTCAGCGTAGCTGCTCTGTTGGAAGAATGCTAAGCACGATAGATTGCTCAAGGAAAATCCCTCGGCTAAGGTAACCGGATTTAGTACCTTAAAGATATGGTTTTTAAATGCCCACAATGTATCTTGCATATCCTGTCTGTGGTTGAGTAGAATTCCATCATAAAGTAAAACCGCATTTTAGATCTTATTAGTAAAGATGGAAAGTGATTGTATTTTCTCTAATAGCCAGGTTTTGTTTTACATGCAGTTCGCCATTTTGCTCTTGGTTCACTAATTCATCAATTGCTTGCAGAGGCATGTTGTCTATTTTCTCACGGAAACTTAACGATGGTTAATTAAAAATCTTACAGAAGACAAAACAATTGAGAATATTAGGCAAATCATGACTTGGGTGGAAATCATGTTTTCATGGTGTTCAGTTGTAACCCATGGTAAATTCCAGAAAATACGTCGATAGTATAAGACCCTCAAGTAATTTTCAGGAGAACTGTAATTTTTTTTGGAAATATTTGAGCGAAGTATATGGATATTATTTCTGTTTCTTTTACAATTATTGCTTACAAAATACATAATGTAATATAGTAACTAGTCTGTATGGTTGATAAAAACGTGATTTGGTTTGATCATATCAAATTGTAATAATCACTATTTATGATTGATGTATATTGTGTTATATGATTTTGACGCCCTTTCTATAATGCTTATATGCTATATAGAGCATTGTTGAATTTCTGTATAATCTTGTAAGATGCAAATAGGATTCTTTTACGATAAATATTATCATTCTATCTGTGTTATACTTAGGGCCACTTAAGTACATGTATTACGATTTCCCATTTCTCCTAAAGTCCTTGAACCTTGGTCAAATTCTGTGGCTGCAAGATATTGTATATCCCAAAGTTAACCTCAAAAGTCTCTGCAAATAGCAATTGTAACTTAATGATGTTTCGCAGAGTCCAAAAGCATCTCACTTTTACTGTCTATCGATCCTCCCTGTGGCTAGGATACCCCACCTCATCTACAAATGCCATATCTCTGCATGAGTAAAAAGCTTTCGTGCGAACGTCGTGTCATGGGTGACAATCTAGTTTAATCCGTTTGTATCCGGTGGTAAGGAACCGGAGCTCGCGAGAGAGATGCCATCAAATGCTTCTAGGGGTGACGACTTCGCTGAAGAGCCACTGGGAAGCGTATTTTAGCATTCAGCGCACAATTAGGGCTTCGATTTAGAGTTCCCTTGCATTGGACTCGACTGAAATGCTGTAATATGGGCCCATTCATGTCGTACTTTGGTAAATGTATCGGAAGGAGCTGGTTGAAACGTGCTCTGGATGCCTAACGCGTATCAGCATGCCCCTCTGCTATGACTTTGAACTGTGTACCAATCTACGTAATGGACTCAACTGGCAGCAACCCTTGGAGCGGAAGCAGGTTCCAACGATAATATGAGTGGAGTGGGATCTAGAAATGGTGAAATATTAGACAGGAGAAAACAACTACAGGCGGTGTGATTCCAACTGCTCTGCACGTCTTCTGAAAGTTTTCTACAGTCTAGCAACTTGCTGATTTTCTCGCTACGTTGCTACCGTTGCCGTGAACGCGTTACATGATACTCCCTGAGCGCCAGCCTGGTACAAGTGGCAAGTATGCTGTCTTCTGTAATTCATGCATAATTCTGCCTGAAGCTAAATCGTGCATGGAAACGTCTAGACAATTAAGTCCTCTACGGAGAAAGAACGTATCTCTTTCCAAGCAACCCCCGCTAGAGAATTCTGAAGTAATGGCTACGGGTCCCAATTCTCCATTCACGAAGGTCCTCATTTGGCCTTCGGCTTATGTGAAGAACTGACTGCTTATTCTACGACGAGACATGTTGCAATTTATCATATCCCCCCTAAGGGATTCTTATATGTCAGACATTTGCGACAATTGCCTGCGGTTGTAATCCTCGTAACGGAGATTATGCGCTTATAATGTATGAATTACATAAGATGACAGTAGGAAATTGTACGGAAGTTATATTTTCTATGTGGTCACGCTGATATGCGTATGCACTGGAGGTCATTCGGGGAAGGTAAGCCACATTCTAAAATCGTTTCTCGTTGTGAATTCGTGACTGCTTACTTGTATTTAGGACTCTCATATATTCCTATCACCGTGTCAGGAAAATACATGCTAATGAGAATGGAGTATTGACCTTCATCGACATCTGGCTCATTGTTTCCGGGAACTCACTACGGTCGCAAATGCTCGTATGCACGACCTTATTCGGGCGGTAACCTGGCCCGTTCAGCTACTAGAATCGCAAGATCGGGACCCCGGAGCTTGTAAAACATGGATGCGCCTTAGTGATTAATGAGGCAACACAGCAGATTGCATGTATTGAACGTGGGGCTTTGTTGGATTGTGGGTAATACATAGTCAGTGCCACTGTCGTAAAACGACACAGAATGCCACAGCTCGTATACGACTACGGAGCGCTTGGAGAGGAACGCTTTGTTTACCAGACGGCACTGTGGGTACAAAAACGGTGGTACCTTACATTTTGTTGATGCATGGGATGCTAATGATACAACCCTACCCTTCCGCGACAAGTATACACGATTTTTAGTACTGTTGGCGCATGCTGGTCGATGTGACCGAAGAGGAATATTCTAGGAGGAGAGAGCGTTTTCGTGGTCAACCTCGCTAAACACAGGCTGCGGGACACTCCATACAGCCATATTGCTGCCGCAGTTCACTGCGCTGGGATTTCGTAACCATATCATAACGACGGTTGAGAGCTGCCATTGTCCAACAGGTAAGACGGTGAAGCATCCACTTTATTCATGCCTACATCAATACCACCCTACACCCGCATGTCTAAGTGCTGTGTTCGATTCCCATATTTGCATTTGTTGGTAAATTATACAGTCTAACACTTGTCTGATATTGGGTGATAGGATTGTAGGGAAGTGTACAAGCATTGCTGCACATGTTGGAAATATCCGCATGCAGTCAGGCATGCCCGTTAAGGTCATGGCAGCGCCGTTTGTGCTGCGTGCATCACGCCGAGATCATCTCCATTGGTACTAAGTGCTGACGTCCTGCTGAGCATCGTGGCTTAGATGGGGGATTTCGATCGCACTTGGACCTGGCACGGCTATAGCCTGCTTCACACATCGTAGCCTTATCACCCACCTGCAGCCTCCTTACAATACCCATCATGATTGCTATTGAAAAACTGAACCAATCCTTATCTATACCAATGGCAATCTTTCGTAGATAAGAAAATCGCCCTCCCCCCAACCAAACCAACTTGACCAGGTGACAATGATTTTTTTCTCTTTCTCCATGGGCCAGAGAGCAAGTATCGAATAATAGATTATTCTATTTCTAGCTTGCAAGACGCTGTGATGGCAAAACGTGGACAGCGGTCAGGCAATTTATCTGATAGCTGGAATCGCAGCAAGCGGCCTCATCTGAATGAGTACATTCGGACGTAACATCGATGTCTGTGAAGGTGAAACCTTCTAGATGCGCAGGTCGATAGAAATCGACCGCCCTCTAATACGTTCCATCCTATGAGTAAACATTTGCCGTTGGTAAAGCCATGATAGTAGTATGTTGCTCATCCAGGAATCCGGTTCAAAGGTCCTTGTTTATATCCCTCTCTTATTTGTGATGATAAAACTACGTGCACATTCCTCCAAGTGGTAAGTTTTGATTGATATCTGCGCATATGATAAGAAGAGGGGTGTTTGTATATGCGTAGAGGTAGCGTGCCATTCTATGCACGGCCTACGGCACGATTCAATAGCAAAAGAGGGGGCGGCGGTTGCTCGCATGACGGTTGCCGATAGAAATGACATTGCAGCCCGACTAAGTGGTGAATTCGCCCGTCAGGATATGTGAACCTATCCATCAAATTACGGCACGATACCAATTCAATCAGGCCTATTATTACATTTCCCCTTACTAATTTTCCACCAAGGAGACCTACACCATTTGCGTTGATTCGATAGCCGCTTTACAGTTATGGGTTTGGAGGATTCAAAAGAATAACCGCCTTCTTGATCGTCATCTACTTACAGTGAAGTCTGGTCTAATCAAAGTCAGTGAAATTTTTATGAAGACCTTTCAGAGCACTTAACCCCTAAGAGCACGTCTCCTCCATCCTTTTGCTTACCAACGCAAGGCCGTGGAATCCACCGTTGCCCCTAGAATCGATAACCTGAAATCCTCAGAGTAAAGAGGCAACAATAGATTTCCTTTCTTCATTCGAACCCTTCTTTCAATCGATAGATCTCTCGATCTTTTGGCCGCTAAAGGACGTGCATACATGAATATGTGTGGTGCCCCTTCTTGAACTAAGTTGCAACAAGATGGAACGATTGAAGTCATTCCCTTGCAAATGTTTAACAGTGGGTCGAAATGACATACATCGTCAGTGACAACCAGACTAAAATGTGAGAAAACTGCTTAGCTCAAAATGGATGAGACGCCAGATAGCAGCGTAAACGTCTTGACAATTGTTCTGCTTAGATTAATCTCGTAAAAGGTCTGTAAAAACTTCAAGGGACTGTGCTCAATCTTTTGAACGTATCGTGACTGATTCGATAAACACAGAATTCGCCCAGACTGCAACTGCATATCCAAGCTAAATATCTTAGATATCTCATTTTCAGACGCATAATCTTGAGAAGGTATGGTGACTGTTTCAATTAAAATAGAAAAACATCCTTTCCATAACTGAATATTCCAGATAGATATGTTTATCGTGACTCATTCGATAAGCAAGGTATTCACTCAACTGCAGAGCAAAGTTAGATATATAAGAGATCTCATATTCAGACACAAAATCTCATTTACAAAATTTATGGTTTCAACGATTGATGTTTTGTTACTTATGTTATAGCCTTTGACCTCTGACCCCTCCTCATTACTTCTGTTTACTGAGTTTATGTTACATTTTTGTAATCAGTTCACTTCAGTTTTTCTTATGTCATACAGTATACATGTACTTTTGTTGACTTTATGTTATTTGATGGTTTTAATTTGTAATGTTGATGGACGACTCCAGGAAGAATAGAGTTATGATAATAATTGTAACTCTAATTGGAGATCGAAATAAACAAAAAATAAATAAACAAACAAAAACATTTACAAACACATAATCAGACGCATATCTATTCAAATGTCAAACACAGCGTGTCTGCTTCGACAAATGCAGATTTTTCAAATCTAGCATTGCATAGCCGAGTTATATACCTCAGATATTTCATTCTCAGACTCATGATCAGACGTATACGCATTCAAACACATGGATGAGTATGCGTCTGACCACTTCAATAAACGCAGAATTCACTGAAACCTGTAACTGTATACAAAATATGATTGATCTTAGATATATCATTTTAGATACATACTCCCATTTTCAGACGCATAATATTTTAAACGCAATGTAGCTGCTTCGGTAAACAAAGAATTAGCTCAAAATTGTCATTGTAGTACCTACTGGCGGATATATATCCTAAATATCAGTTGATTTTCTGTCGATTAATCTCATTTTCATCCTCTCAATTTTGCAAACACATCTTGACTTTGATAAAAATTCGCTAGAACTTGCCAAACCATGATAGATATATCATTTTCAGACTATTAGGCTGCATTGTTGCCAAATTGCTTCGTCTCGCTAATTTTGCTTTGACAATGTCTGTGCCCCGAGCACCGACCTACCTAATTTAATCCTGACTCTATTTGACCTTCCTTCAATACATTTTTTTTTCAACAGAAGACTATCGAATTCTCATAGTATCTAATGTTCTCTGCTTGACAATGGCTTAAATCCCATACCGAGTTTTCTCTCTGACCCCCCACCCCACCCCCACTCAACACCAAACATCTGCAACGCAGAAGATAAAAGAACACCGCGCGTATGACCTCGAAAAAACGGCTAGACGAATTCATCTTCTACCGTCGGGTGATAAATCAACCATCGGGAAATAACAGGTGACCACCATATTTGCCAAAACTTGATATTGCCTCCGTGCCTTTTTATTGTCGACCGAAATGAAATAAATGGGCAACCACAATTCATATGTGACGTGTGATATGAACTCTGAACACAGAGAAAGTGAAGTTTAGTGGATTTGTTCATATTTCTTTTACAGAGGTCAGGTTTAGAGTCTCTGCTTTGATGTTTTAAAGTTTGAATTGCATTTTGGGTTTTACTGTTTATAGATTTAGTAGAGAGAGCCTAAATTTATAGCCATCGTAAAATGAAAAGCGTAATTATGCAATGGTGATACGATAATAGATTTCAACCTCCTCTGGGGTTTAGCAAATTATACATTTATAAGCTGTTCAGACAATTTTTACAGGTATCCTGGTTGCAATGTTTAAAAAAGGCATTCCATTTGAAATTATGCGTCATATGGAAAATAATTTTACTTCAATTACAGTGCATTCTACTGGTGGTCTGATTTAATGAAAATTCAAGGGTATTTTCAGCTGCACTGATAATTTACACAAGGTTTCTTTTATTTCCCGTAAATGTCAGAAATGTTGAAATATTAAAACCGTGCCCAAAGCAATTTAGAGGAATTCTCTATAATCTAACAAATGACGTGACACCAGCAGAATTGCTTCCCATCTATATCCAAACACTCTCATGACAAGGACGACAAGCAATCATACCGTGATTTATGTTGAGCGTGTTATCTCAGCGCCGAGGTTTTTCGCTCGACCACCAAGTAGAGTTCCTCTAACGCCCTTTGGCGCACGCGCTAAGTGAAGTTTTCCACTAGAGATGGCGTTTTTGGAACCGGGCCTCTTGGCTAGGGAGTGAAAACATTTGTCTAAAAGCCCTGGTGTCAACCCCATTGCGGATTGAAACGTTCACATTATAACGTAATATATTTGCAGTCGTTTTCGTAAGGTTTTCGGGTCTTAGGAGCAAAGTTGAGTGCATTTTTTCAGGCCTATATGATGTAATAAATGGGATCCATTCGTGGGCCCTCATTCACTTTATTCCCTATGCTATAATCCAAGGTATGACATATCGGCCGCACCGCCTTCCAATTTCCCAACGCCCAATGTAATAACGCCACACACGGTATCTGCGAATCTCAGGAAGCTCAGAGCCATTCGGAGTGGAAATTCACTTCTCTCCGCGCGTTAATTGTATTCTTGCGAGCCATATCACATCAAAGGGATTGCGAGTATACTTTTGATTGGGCTGCAAATTGCCGCGTTATGTTGGAGGTTGGGATCTAATCCTTCCACCCAGATAGGCCTCCGCGAAAGAGCGTAACCACATTATCTTCAGTGCAATGCGGAGCACCGGCCCAACTATCAATTATATACCCGATTGGTTGGCTGTGTGTGTAGACAGGTTTTTGGACGAGATCGATAGTCGAGAGGCGCTCTTTCTACCACGGGATCAGTCTGAAAGCTTTGAATTTGATGGATGGTCTTCATCTAGCATACGCACGGCGTCCTTTTCTAAATGTCGAACATATGTACGTCTACATTGAGCAAGAGCTTCTGGTAAAAACCGCGTTGCACACAAGAACTGTTGTCCAATAGCGGCATCAGGAGGACTGATATGTATCAACCGGTCGTAAAAAAGGACATCGGAGCGACTGACTGCCATCACTTCTTAAGACCTGCAGAAGATGCTGAGACATTAGTGAGGACATTATGTCAATAAGTGACCATTACAGAGGCAGCCTTCCGTATTCAATCAAGGACCTGTCATCTTATGGCCAGTTTGCCGCATCTGGCTGTAAAGGGAGGTTAACCTCCAGCGTATCACACATAGTTGCCATATCGGATATTGCTTTGGACATGCTTCAACACGACACATCAAAGCATCGAAGGCTGACCTGAACGGTTTTTTTTCTGCTGGCTCTGCATTTACGGGCTTTTAAACTTGTTTCAGGATTGCTGATTTGATAGTTCACTGGCCTCTTACTCACCAGAGCGGTCGGGGATTGACCTGGAAGCAGCCATGATGGTAAACTGGAGAACCAGCGGTCTTCTTATCGTCTCTTTTGTCTTTGGTATGTACATGTTAACTTCATTACAAACGCATGGTAGGTAAGGAATAGCTATGATGATAATAATGATTGTTATTACTCCACTACAAGTTAATTTGGTTAAAAATGTAAACGTTATTCATAGAGTGATAACTAAATTATAGACTCTTGTCTGATGAAATAGCTATGTGAGAGCATTAGAGGCAAAAAATATGTTACAGCTATATGTTGCCATCAACAGCTCTACTGCAAGACAATTTGGTTTGATTATAGGTAAAATTCCAGCTATATCTAAATGATAAATGTCTTTTTCGATGTCCGTTTGGAATAAAATATGCTTATCAGTATATTGTAAATTATGAAATTTCAAGGGGAAGAAGCATATGAGTAGCAATGATTTGTCGTAAGAGCCCCTTTGCTATTATGCTGCAATAACATTTTGCTTTATCTTTAGTTAGTTATCTGTCCAGTTAGTTTCCACTAAATGATGAGACTCTCTTTTGCGATGTTTTTTTGTTTGTTTCTATTTATAAAAGCTCAAATCTGCCTGCAGGCCACTTTACATTGAGGTCATGAGCGACGAGGCAATGGTCCGACAACGTATATAACAGAGATGCAGTTTAAAGTCCTAATGAGTCTTATAGGCCTATATACCCAATTTTACATGCATGGTGCAAAGCAAATAATAGCGATGATTCGAGTCCATTCATTTCGATACTTTGTTTAAAACTAACTCACTTTTCTATAGATAATCAATGGTGAAAGCTGGAAAGTTAGATTTAATTAAGCCATGCCCTCAATTGCCTTTCTTCCATCAATGGACATCGGTAGTGTTGCTGTAAAAGTCCCGACATCACAGCAACGCTAAGACAGTGGTTATCGACCTGTAGATGTAGCGCTGTGTCCGGCCTGAAAGGTTTCTAAAACATATTCCTACTCAGGCAATCAACCTAGATACATAAAATGGAGAGCTTCATCATTGGCTAGTTGGTACCTGGATGTAGTATAAGGATGAGACAACCGTAAAGGTAGTATCTCACTGCACTCGTGTCGCTCTTGCGTCACTGCGGAGTTCGAATTATACTCAGAGTTTCAGAGTTATTTCAGAGATAAAGAACATTTTTTCCTTCTTGTGTATTTTGTCGTCTTCCAAGCCATGCTTTCACGTATTACGCAATATCTAAATTACAACAAAAAAAATGGAGAAAATAAGAAAACAGTGAGGCAGTGAACGAACCCCGCAGTGACACCAGCATGTCGCAAGTGTGTTGAGAGTGCGCCTTTAGAAGGCGACATTCTTTAGGAAGTGACTCATGGCTCGAAAAACCATTATTGCAATATACACCTGTGCAGTTAAACGTAAATTCACTTGAACATAGATTTTACCTGTAACACTCCTTTTCTTGTGATTTCATTATAAAGTCATGAATGAATGCGCACTGACTTGATTATATAGAGGACACATGGCAATATCATACAACGAAATTACAAAATGAGCGAATATAGGCCATAAATTGTACAATATTGGGGAATAAATTGTGATGATGATAAAATACCAATTTGAAAGTCAATGCTTAAGTCGAAAATGAACGATGCAAATAAAAAAAACGAGGCAATTACTATGTAATACCATGTTATGTGGTCAGTCATTTGTTCAACCTTGTTTGTTTGCTTTAACCTTAAAGTTTATTTTTTTGCTGGCCACTTATATAGATTTCAAATACTCAATGTATGGGCCAGTGCAGATTAGGTGGACGTAGACATAAAAAAATCCTTTGCAGATTAAATTTCACATGCACTAACCGGTATATACCCAGTTAGTTCGGTACTTAGGTGTTGGTGTAGGTATAAGTGTAGGTGTACGTGTAGGTGTAAGTGTAGATGAAGGTTTAGCTTTAGGTGTAGGTTTAGATGTAGGTTAAGGTAGACATCAGAAGGTCATGTACAGCTCCAAAATATACATGAACTAATGTGTCTAGACACTTTACATGGACAATTGTAGGTTAGGTGAAGGTATACATTAGAAGTTACTGCGCATCTACAATTTCATCTGCAAGATCCTAGATACGCAGATGGTATTCTAAACCCTAGTTAGATGATTCATACACAGCCAACTGTATCTAGACTAGACATCTGTGGCTTTTGTAGAATCCCCACATAATTGCATTTTAATCGACGTATTCTTTTAGTTTCCGTTGCTGTATTTTGCAAATTTGCACAGTGACACTGTTTTAGTTGTTTTTTTTTGCATCATGACAATTCAAGGCCAAGTAAACTAATTTTGTCCACGTTTCTTTAGCACATATGGCCAATCCGCATGCTTTATCTCTTTAAATTGCCCGGTATACAAGACTGTTGTTATAGAAGCAGCTGGTGATAAAATTATACTGTCTGCGGTTAGGACGAATACTTCCCACCAATGGCTGTCAAAACAGTTTACCTCAAAGTCATCCAGACGGCGGTATTAATGATTTAAGAGATGAGGAAGAAAAATTGAAGGGGCAGCCTGACGGAAAATTAGTTTTCTTGTATTACAAGTTTCGTATTACTCTTTCTTAAACCCTATCATTTTTCAAGGGTATCAAAATCATTTGTCAAAGGTATCAAAATCACTCAAATGAGCAGATGTCCATATGGTGCTCGCAGAAGCTACAGACAGTGCAATCACTATTCGCCTAATACACTCATTAATATCAATTAGTTTCTTGATCATGGCACCATGTATGCGTCGGCTGCTGCAATTCTAAATAACAACTTTTAAGACGAGGACAATGTGGAAAGTCAATCTTTCTTACCATAGCTTTACATTTTGTTATGTTAGATCAACACTATAAAATTGCATAAAAATTCGGCAAATCTTTTTTTCAAAGTCTTCTAGCTGTAGCTAACCCGTCTTACACCACTATTAGTTTTTTTTAAATAAAAGATAAAAAACACTATCAGCAACAATGTACTTCACCTTCACGGGGGGTGACTACTTTTTTCACTTTTATCACTTTATGTGTAGCGTTTTACTGCGCAATACTTATCTATTATTAGCCCAATGGGAACAAAAATGCCAACAGTTATTCTAATAATGAGTAATGTTTCTTTCAGATCGAAATAATGGAGTGACCCATATTTGCGATGATTTGTTTTTTCTTTCCAGAACAAATGTTAACATGTTAGCATAATCGATAACGTTACAGTAACATGCTCTTTGAGTGGCGTTATTATCGTTATAACACGTCTAGACAAGACGAGAATTAGGTCAAAAATCCCATAAAGATTGTAATTTATAGCCGTGGTAATTTGTCACATTATGACGTCAAGAAAGCCTCCGTAATTGATTATACGACAGTGCCTCTTCTGTATACTATTAACAATGCAATTAGATGCTAATTGTACATATATTGATTTATTTTTTAAACCTGTATTGGGAACAATCGCTAACAATCTACCATTATAATTGCGACATGTATTTTAAGAAGAAAGACTATTGTTCTGTGTATTCCGCAAAATTTTATTGTGAACCTTTATGATTGTTTTCTTACATTTTCTGCATTTGTGTGATTGTTTTAATGGTATATGATTTGATAAATAAAAATGTAATAATGAATGTTATTCTGCATGCCGTGAATTTGTTAGATTCAACAATGAAAAAATAAACATCATGTTTGTTTCTAATAATTTGCTGTGGTCCAAGGACTGGTAAAAGTATACATAAGTCATTGTTCATATTCGGTCTTATGTTTTTGATTAATAATTGTGTGATAAGTATTTTATCTGCTTCGCATTTTGACATTAATAATAATTCACAAGTATGCTATTATGTCATTTCTGTAATCCAGCTTTATGTATTATCTAATGTGCTTAAAGATGAGACTTCTCGTAAAGAATAGATAAACATTGAAGATTATACAATGTGATTCAAGTCAATGATGTATCCCCTTGTGCCCTGTTAAGCACTGGTTGAAAGCAGCAACACGCCCTACCCCATGACCGTCAGGGGGATGGTGGGCGACCGTGTGACCCTCCGCGGGAAATTCCAGGAAAGCCTGGCGGGCGTCATCGCCATAACCTGGAGTAAGATAGACAGCGCTGACGGTGGTTCCAGGAACGCAGTCGCCATTTGGTCTCCCAGTGGCAAAGATGCTAGAGATATGACCTTTGACCCCTTGAAGGAGAGGACAAGACTAAACAGGGATGGTTCCCTGACGCTACAGCCCGCCATCTCGTCTGACCAGGGACTTTACGTACAGACGGTTCTGATTGATGGAGTTGGGCAAAAGGAATATTACGTCGCGGTGGAAATTCACGGTAGGTTTCCTTTGCTTTATAAGTCATTTTTTGTATCCCTGAAAGGTCCCATCTTAAATAGTAATTCCGATGACTAAGGCTATGTTCTGCAACGTCTTGCCAGAACCAAATCAAGAGCAAGTGGCCCACTCGATGTGAGGACGGTCATGAAACGCCTACATAATTACCAAATAATCCACCGAGTGAGCGTAGCAAAACAGAAATAGATGGTGAAAAGTGACAGCAGTATAGAAATGTGGCAATCCTAAATCTATATAATTAAGTTAAGTTATCAAGTGCTTTCACATAACATGTCACCAAATTATGGTTCTTATAGCCCCTTCCACCAGACTCTAGACGTCCAGTTTTTAACACCTCTAGCTTTACGTTAAACTTTGAATTCGCAACGAACCAACGAACACATAAAAGGACTTAAGATACACACACTGGAAACCAAGGTCTCACAGTTTGCTGATGATTCTAATTTTCCTCTGCAACCCGAAGCACAATCTCTAGTAGCCCTCGTTGAAGATTTAAAGAATTTTTCAATAATTTCTGGCTTAAAACCGAACTTTGACAAATGTACGATTTTAAGAATAGGCTCTTTAAAAAACACAACTTTTTCTCTCCCTTGTGATCTTCCTATCAAATGGACTAATGGCCCTGTACAACTTCTAGGGATTATGCTGGGTTTAGGCACAACTGGTTATACCGAAAAATTAGATCAGAATTACTGGACAAAACTAGCTAAGATAGACAAGATCTTGCTCCCCTGGAGAGGACATTCCTTAACACTTTTTGGTAAAATTGCCTTGGTGAACTCCCTAATAGTATCACAATTTACATATCTATTCATGGCATTACCTTCTCCTAGCGCCAAGTTCTTTAAGGAGTATGAGAAAAAGATATTCAATTTCATTTGGAATGGGCGCCCAGAAAAGATTAAACGCAAGGTTATATATAACACCTATGACTGTGGTGGTCTGAAATTAATACACTTACCCACTTTTGATCTCACTCGTAAGGCATCGTGGATACCTAGACTATGGCAAGCAAAAACACCTTTAAGTAAATACTTGACTGATTTCCCAGATCCTGTATGTAAACTTTACCCTTTCTTGCAATTATCTAAATATCATATAGACTGTATTCTTACTAAGTTTTCTCGGTCTGTTAGTCCTTTCTTCATCAATGCCCGTAAAGCATGGCTTTCCTTCCAATTTAAGCCACCTGAAACACACCAGGACATACAATCACAGCTTTTATGGCTCAACTCAAATATTACTATAGACAGCAAGCCTATTCACTTTAGAAAGCAAGCTACTGGTCAAATATTATTTATAAGTGACCTTTTAGATACAAATGGAAAATTTTTGTCATATAAGGAATTATCGCTGAAATTTGGGAAAACTCTTCAAATGATGGAATATAATCAAATAATCTCCGCTATCCCAAGCACCTGGAAAAGACATCTTAAGGATAAACCACTTACTATAGGACCTAATGCACCCTTCATATCAAACTATTCCTGGTTGGGGGCACGTAAGATAAATAAAGATATATACATGACAACTCTTTTAACAAATAACGTAGTCCAAACCCCAGTTAAAATCCAAACATATTGGGAAGAAATACTTGACATAATAATACCATGGAAACAAGTTTTCAGACTGGTATACAAGACTACAATATGTCCGAGACTAAGATTTTTCCAATTTAAGATGTTACATAAATTTCTACCTACCAGAAAAATGTTATATATTTGGAAACTCTCGGACAGCCCTATTTGCATACACTGTGGAAATGAGCAAGAAGACACACTGCATCTATTTTGGGAATGTCCAAGAGTTTCCCAATTTTGGAGAGATGTTAAGAAATGGCACGAACGAGTATCGAGTGAACCATTACACATAGATCTAGCAAGTGTAATTTTGGGTGATCTAACAGTAAATTCTCCTAGGCTGAACAATACACTAATATTAATGGCAAAATTTTTTATTTACAAACAGCAAGAAAAACACCTATCATTAAACCATTTTATCTCATATATTAAGACTTCTTACAAATTGGAATTTATAATAGCTTCCAGAAAGAACAAATTGGCAGTTCACTACAGTAAATGGGGAGAAATACTTCACATCATTTCTTAAACCCCTCTATTTTCTTTTTGTCTTTTGTTACTCTTGTGGTTTTGCATTATTCAATTATTTTCACTAGTATTTGAAGCGAAATGTTGTATTGATGGTTTCTTATGTGTCTTTACTTTATTTGGGATTATTCTTGTTTACAATTTACCATTAATTTACACTGATGTTACTTTTCTTATGTAAACGATACTACCTTATACTGCTGTATTAGTTTATTTGGTTGGTATTATTTTCTTCCCGCTGTAGTATTGTTATCTATTTTTGGATCCGTGGTTTATGTTTATGTTTTGTCTCAGTTATTGTCTCCATCTCTATTGTCATTATGTATTCTTCTGTTATTTCTGTTTATTTGAAATGCAATAAATATAAAAAAAAAAAAAAAAAAAAAAACTTTGAATTCGCTGTCACCATGGGGTGGGATGCTGTGAAAACGGGTCTCACTAAATACCAAATATCCGAGAACTACCGAAAACAAACGAACACAACCACAATCTTTTGTTTTAGGTAGATTTCAAGTTGTTTTCGGTAGTTTTCGGTAGTTTTCAAGTTGTTTTCGTTTTTTCCGTAGTTTTCGGTATTTAGTGAGACCGGTAAAAACTGGTTCCCCACGAACCAAACTATAAATAAGCTTTTATTGGGTTGATTTCCCA
Source organism: Branchiostoma floridae (assembly GCF_000003815.2). Lineage (NCBI taxonomy): Eukaryota > Metazoa > Chordata > Leptocardii > Amphioxiformes > Branchiostomatidae > Branchiostoma > Branchiostoma floridae. The sequence goes on from NC_049993.1 coordinate 14,428,400, forward strand.
TATAGCATCGCCTTACATTGATTCACATTAAAATCCTGATCTTCTATAGGATCATCTTGGCACTTCTCATGTTTTAGATCAATCTCATGGCTTAAGGGTGAATCGGCACACGCTCACGAGGTTCTCAATCAATCCATGGCAGTGACAGACTGGCGAACAGAAATCCGTTATTGGCAAAAACTTTGGTCACACCACAATTTATTTGTTGCTTCTCGGAATTTTCAGAAAAAAATGGACCGACTGGTTGAAATGAAATAAAAACATAACAGCGTTTTTCAAAGCGTAAAGATATATGGCTGAAATAGCACAAAATAACAACAGACTGAGGAATTGTATGGCACGTTTCATGCAATGGATCCCTCATTTGATTTGTCAGAAATGTTTTGAATAAAAGACATTGTTTTTAGACTGAAATTATGTTCTGTATTGTAATATTCACAGGTTCAGTGTGATAGCAAAACCTGTATTGTTTACTCTTGGGACTTTTGGGGGGGGGGGCGGTGGTGGTTGACAAAAATGGACAGGCGAATATGAGAAACAACAAATAAAATTAGTTTGGCATTACGATATATGATTACCTCTTTACGCCCAATAATCAAAATGGCGTACAGCACAATATTGACGACCTATTGCCGAAAGGAGGCAGGGTATCTTATGACCGGATTATATTCTTTCTAGACTTTATTTGGGAGGAGGGGGGGGGGGGCAAAAATGGATAGGCGAATCCGATAAGCAACAAATAAAATTGGTGTGGCATTACGACATATAATTACCTCTTAACGCCCAATAAACAAAATGGCGTACAGCACAATATTGACGACCTATCGCCGGAAGGAGGCAGAATATCTTATGACCGGATTAGTTTCTCCCGGCTTCTCACTTTCACAACTGATCCCCCCCAACACGCAGAACGTGACCATTCAAATAAATCCAGGCTTCAAATTAGCGTCAACAAGACGACTAGCTTGTTTTACCGTGCGTGCTTTGAATCCACTTAGAGCTAGCTGATGGTAAATTGGGCTAATTCTACAGAGAGCCGAAACGATTTTATCAGAAAAGCTGGCATACATGTCAGTTCGTTTAGTTTGTCCCATGTAGCCCAATCCTAATAATACTAGGCTTCAAACTTTAGTGTAGTCTTGCAATTATTTCATACAATATATTTGTGTACGCTTTGTGTATTGGACATATACTTGCAGAATTGTGTTATAGATATATGCATGAGAAACAAAATAGACATTAGCAAAATCTTCTGCTTCTTTAGTCAAATATGATAGCTTAATAATTAATATGATGATTCTATAAAATTATGTGCCACTTTTATTGCATATTTGTCTTCCAATTTTCAAACTCTAATTACCAATGGCTGACTGTGATTTGCTTATCTCGTGGAATGTTCTTGTTTAGTTCTAACCCCTGCGTGTCACGACAGTAAATAATTACATTTGCATAATCAAATCATACATTAAATTGCAAATAATACCATTAATACTTTATTGCGTCGTTGTGCAATATGCACTGACAATCTTTGTAATTATGACGAATATCAATGGTGCAATTCTGATAACATAAATGAGATTATTGTGATAGAAATAAGCCCAAGAAAATCATTATAATATCAAAGCTGCATATAATCATGTGAAAATTGTTATTAATTTATTGCAGTGTCTACGTACATAACAAATGTATACCAACATACTACTTCTTTCTTATGGCAAGCGCTGAACTTTTGCACGAATGTCCTTAAACTAAATTCTAATTTAAGACGCAATGTCAATGGTAATGACATAATCGTCCTCGCCACCATTGTGACTAAAAGGCATTATAAATTCCATTAAGACGTTAAGAGTGCATAGAAGCTGCATTCATGTATTCTGTTCTATGCGAATTGACATTCCCTTTTCTCCCCGTGGATGAGGGGGTGAGTTGTTGTTAATCATCCCATTTGCTCTAATGGGCTTTGCATAAGGGACCTGGATAACCCACTATTGTTCCATGTAATACTTGGTACGCCGAAGATCCCATGGTATTACTCATTACCAGCAGACTATGCCACAGAATATTTACAATTCTGTGTGTATGTGTACATGTAGGACCTATGCTTCTCATTAGGGATGAGGTTACCATTGGCAATTCCAAAAGGCTATTACCTTAGCCAAGAAGGTTATGTTTTGGGTAGCGTTTGTATGTAACTTTCTATGTATGTATGTATGTATGTATGTATGTATGTATGTATGTATGTATGTATGTAGAAGACCAGCATAAATCAAGAACGCCAGGATGGATTGTATTGGTATTCGATATGTTTTAACGTGTAGTTGCATTTGCATCAGTGTTCGCCCTCTGTCGAGAGAAAAATGTGTTTTTGACTGGTTTTCGGTAAAAAAAAAACTTGTGTGGTACTTTTGTTGAATATGGTTGTTGATGCAAATCTTTGTTGTTTATAAGGGACCTGAGCAAAGAAATATTGTTTCATGTAATGCTTGGTACGCCGAAGATCCCAGTGTATTTTACCATTACCAGCAGACTATGCCACGGGATATTTACGATTCTGTGTATATCTGTACCTCCAGGACCTCTGCTTCTCATTAGGGATGAGGTTACCATTGGCAATTCCAGACGTTTATATAACGTGGAGCTGCATTCGCATCAGTGCTTGCTCTCTAATGTGACTTCTTGCTGGTTTTCAGTAAAAAAAAAGATACTGGTTATGAACACCTGTTTTATGTGGAATTTTGATCAACAAATGTTTCTCACAAGGACTCCTACTAAAATTTCAACAACCGAGCCTAAACATATGGTATGTCCATTATTTGGTTGCTCAAGTTGCTAGTTACAAATGCCATCTGTTGTAATAATGGCTGTTCTTTTATAAATGCTGTAGCATACTGAGTCCAAGATATGTTCTGTTCTCTGTGAAGTAACTTTGTGTAAGTCCCATCTAGTCTGTTTTGCAGTTGGCAAGTAACTGTCCAGGTTTCAGCATTATGCAGCAAAATAGGTTCCACTAGAGTAGTAAACACTTGGACCTTTAGCTTGTTAGGGATGTTAGACTTCCAGATTTTGTCCAATTTGGTGTATGCAATTGCCTCCCATGCTAGGGCTTTCCTAGTTTCAAAGTCCAGTAAAATAACGTTCACTGTAGCAACATCTCTCTTAGTCAGTAGTATCACAATTAGGCATGCTCGGCTAACATAGTGAAGGCTGCTCGGAAAATCCCCGCTAACGCATTTAGACAGGAATTGTTTTGATCCACTCACACCAAGAAGGACCCCCTATTGGTTAAGTGTCAAGGACGTATGTGTTATTATAGGCTCTCGTTAAAAGTTATCACTACTAAATTCCTTGACTTCACGCTTTATAGTCCGACACAGCATGCTTCTGTAGTTGAGTATGGTTGTATGGAAGCAACTGATTGCTATAACAGGATACCAGAATACGCTTCGACAGCATGTCTCACATCTTATATTATTTTTGATTATTTTGTCTACTTTCTAGGGACTACAGTTTTGCCAAAGGCCCTCTAAGTTGCCGGCCCAAAGCCGCTTGCATGACGCTTTTGATGAATATGGCTTATGTTGCAAATGTTTGTTGTTACTGATGTTAGAACAAGCTTTGACAGCAAATAATCGTGTCTGCCATCTGCTATTATTTTGCATTGTTTGGGTTGACTGCTGCTGCTTTGCATTCTATTGATTGACATTACCCGAAGCTAGGCGCCAGTTTAAATCCTCCAGATGCTTCGTCCCAGTTTGAACCAGCGGGCTTTGTCGTCCCCCGTGTTTAAGGCCCAATATTTGTATGCAAAGAAGGTACCAAAGGATTACAGCACACACTTCGTCGTTCCTAGATAGGGAACTAGGAAGTAAACCGATGGTTTGTGGCGTTATCCGCTGAACAATGTGAGGTTCCAATGCATGGGCACGCTAAGACCGTCTGAGCAAGATGAACGGGTCACAAGTGACGGGAATTTATTGCCTTCTTTTATCACTGCCCGTGGATTAGACTCAAACATGTCCCGTCTACTTATACCTAAGCCAGGGGTGGTTACAACGAAATGCAATCTACTTTGTATCGTAGAGCCCTTAGTAGACGCCTCCGGCATATTCCACTGGCAATTGACATATGAAAGACTTGTGCTTTGACTTTGAAATATAACGACTCATAGTTAAGAGTTATGGAGAACTGTCGCTGAATCTTTAACAAGTTCTTGGTAATATGTCTTCATAACTTTCATCTGCTGAGTCGAAATTGCCGCCTTTGTAATCTTGCCAATAATAGAAGATAACTATCTCGGAGAAAAATGTGTCCCATCTTTATTCTCTTTTAGGTCGACTATATATTTACATATAAGTCTCAGATCGAATCATCTACTGCAGATTTTCTCCATTCGATGTTATTATGGACGTAATTCTAGTGGTAATTAGCGGTGATTTGACCCATCTATTGGGGGCAATGATTCGTTGAAAACCATTGGAAAACCTGCCGTAATTCTAGCCTAATTGATGACGGAATGTCCTGTTCCAATTACGAGTCAGTGTGTGATATAGTAGCCAGTGTTCACCAATGATCGGGGTAGTCCTATATTTCAAACTCGTAACGTCGTTTTATTGTCATCACATGTCCAAAACCTTTATATTTACGATCTATATAATGTAAGGGTCAAGGTTATGGAATTCTTTTAGCGTCTTAAAGAGGGGTATGCGAATTTCTTGCAGCCATTTGTTTTAGTTGGATCAGACTTTGTAAGAAAATAAGTAAACATTACTGGTGTACGATGACTTGGAAGCGTAGAATTGTTTACCAAATAAACTAAATAATGGGATAGATTGATTCATTTCTCAGGCCAGAAAATATGAAGTCCTATGGTCGGATAAGTACTTTAGTAACGTATTCAGTCTATTTTGCCAACTTCTAAAGTTTTAGCTTTTGGCAGTTTTGGTGTACATTTATTTAATGGCATAATGATCACTTCAGTGTCACTGACGAAAGATAGTGGATACTATCTGAAACGTCTGACCGTTTTCAAAACCATATCCAGTTGCCTGTGAGTGAAGGCTTTTCGGCAAACTCTTCATTTATTGTAACTTGTGTTGGTTGTCATATCTTAACAAATATTCAAATATTCTTGACGTACGTTATCGATATGAAAGTTGATGTATGCATACGGAAAAGAGTATTAATCTGACAGAAAGCACAGTACATGATAGTTGACAGTTGTCTGATATTGACTTGATGGACAGATCAAAGATGGTAATGACGAATGCGATATCCGAACATGGGTCAAAAGGCAACCATAATGAAGGAATCGATAATCTTGTAAACCCCGAAGGACAAGATGTCCCTGAATGTAGCACACTATTCCAACAGACACCCTGTACTCATGTAAACTGCCTAGTAGTTAATACTGTCATTCATCTAATCTGGGACTGGCTACCAGTACAGGAAATTCAGGTGCAGGTCCGGTTCATGACCTGATTCAGTATGTGAAAACTTGTGAATGGACGATACTCAAAACAATGGTCTTTCTTGCTACAAAGAAATCTGTTTTGTGTAGTATTCGACTCACGCTGACGTTTTAAAACCTTACAAGGCTACCTCTGTACGATTGACTGTAAAAGTTGGTAGAAATGACTAAACACTCTTACCACTGCGCTCTTGTTATTTCCTTCGGCCGGTAAACCCCCAAACGTGTGAATGCCTGATCATATAATCTGTTCATTTTCCAATCAGTCAAACATCCGGTACACCGATTATTTTCAGGTCCGGTTTTTCTGGACCGGTCCAATGAGAAAAAAATGATTTTGTACCGGTACTACCCACATCTTATCTAATCACAACCATTTGAACGCTGTGCCTAAGTTTTCAGTCTTATGTTACTAAAAGGACGAGAAACGATTCTATATCAAGGGCATACGTCTACTAAAAATGAAATACTGCAAAGGGTAGAAAGATTACATCGGTATTACACTATTCACTGTGGACATATAGCCTCTATGCGGAAATTATTTGTCATTCTAAAGATCGATATCGTTTATGTTCTTTATTAATGTTGCCGAAGAACATGTTGAATGTACGTATCCTCACCAGCATACGATAGGATTGAGAACTATCTCTTTGAACAAAATACGCCATGACATTACTCTTCAGAGTGGTTTAGTATCCTTTGCTACTGAGAGATCTTTCTTCATTCTGCTTCTATCCTTGTGTGGGTGACTCACAAAGGCCAAAAACACTCTATTCAGCCAAAAGCTAACTGGATAGTAATGAATGGATTGAATTCATATCTACGTCGATGAAGGTTAGACATCCAGGTAATAAGATATGCCAAAAATTAGTTACTCAAGCAACTGGATTTGATTTTGGAAACGATCAGACGTTTCAGTGTCATTGACGAAAACTGGTGGATTCCAGTTGAAACGTCTGACCGTTTCCAAAATCATATCCAGTTGCTTAAGTAACTACTTTTTGGCATAGAATTCATATCTAATTTGGTAAACATGTATATCTTGCTGAGATCTAGAAACAAAAAGGTTTTGGCTCCTTTGTAATGATAGTTTTGTGCTTGTTGATTTAACGATGTTATAGTGATCAGATTGAAGGTGTATATCTACATGTTTGCAAGGCAAAAAATCAGTTCAAACCCCTTACAGTCTTTTATGTTATGTTGGAAGTTATATCTAGACTTCTCCATGATATTAATGACAGAATATGTGCATTTTTTAAAACAATAATTGGGGGAAACTGAAGAGAATGTCGTTTTCAGAATGCTCACTGTACATAGACACGAGGAAGGTCCAAACCAAAAAAATATGTACTTTAACGAATTACTAATTTTTCTCATATATTGGGTCATCTCAAATCTACAATGGACTAGGGAAATTAATTTGTTCATGTTTAACAAACAGACATGGTGGAATATATCATCATTTTCCTTTTTTTGTGGTTATTCAAGTCGATGCATTGATTCAGTTTTGTTCATGGATGTTTACTGGACACTTTTCTTATTGCCATCCATGCAGGCATTAATACGTCACGTATCTTAATCAATACGTCTAGCACATGATTGGCATGGGTATTCAATAAACGCCATTGTCACTGTCATGTATACAAACTCTTGTATTTAACGCGATGGTTGTCTTATTTCTCAGTACCACCAACTGTTAAGCTGTCTATGCCGAGAAGAGGACAAGCCGTGGAGCATTCTACATTGTCTCTCCACTGCTCTGTGGAGAACACCAGTGCCTTAGTCAGCCCTATATACTGGACTAAAGACGGAGGTATAATCGACACCAGCATGCGGATGTCAGTCACGTTAAAAAGTGGAGACAACATCAGGAACACTTCGTTAGTGATTCCGTACGTCGAGAGAAAAGATGGCGGGAATTATTCGTGTGTGGCGGAGTACCTCACGGGATTTCAAACGGCCAGCGTTCTATTGGACGTGTTGTGTGAGTACACCCTTCTGTTACATTTATAGTTCACCTTTATCCGTGAGGTTATCTATACCCGCTGGTTAAAAAAACAGAATAGTTAGGGATATCAAGCTGACGGACAGTCCATCGCCTTGAAAATGAATGTATTATTTCGAAAATATTGCAACTTAACCCTATCTAGACCGGGGAGGGGGGGCTAAAAGTGCCTGCGCCAACTTTGACGTCGTATAACTGCCGAACGACGTATGCTAGAACTACGAAACTTGGTGACTTTTCCGAAAATATATTTACCAAATTTATTAATTTCAGTTTCAATTATGGGATTTCATAGTTTTATTGCTATACCAAACTTGTTTATCTATATCATTAAGATCCTGTGTAATTTCAAGTTACATTTCTAATTAATTATTCATAATTCATGCTAATTTGATGACGTCATGGGTCAAAATCCAAGATGGCGGACAATGCCTTTTTCAACGATAGATACATGTAATTTAATTAAACAAGTGCTTCAAAATATATTATTTTCTTACAAGACATAATCAATTGAACCTTTTTAGTCCACTTCTATTGTTTTTTGGAGTTATATGTGGAAAAAATCGTATTTTAGAAAGTTCAAGCTTGTCGATCCAAGATGGCGGACAAATGACGTCATTTTCTGACGTCATGTTGGCGTCAGTATCGTCTTCATTGCCAACAAAAGACTTGGCAGACTTAGACACCAACAATGTAACCTTTATAGTCATCGTTTTCTTTAATACCTTTAAGTATAGCGGAAATTTTATATGTAGACGATTTTAGCCTAAAATATGACATTATGACGTCATAATTACGTCATATTACATTATAACGATACCAAACTTACAGAAAACTTTACTAGTACATTATCCCCTCTAAATTTAGTGATCGTAACCCAAGCCGTTTTGAAATTACGAAGGGGGGGGGGTCAAAAGAGCCCCCCCGTCCCAGGTATCCCAAAAAAGCCCGGTCTAGATAGGGTTAAACCACCGGCAATCAACATGAAATCTCAAAATAACCAGTTTTGAAAACAACGGATATAGGTTACCCTACGGATAAAGGTGAACTAGTGTTATCTATTAGTACACCTCAATTTCCCAAAGTTTGCGACCTCTCTGAGACGATCTGTAACCAATTGATTTGAGTGTTTTATGTAACCAAGTTCATAAAATCCTAGACTTTTACTCTTTGTGAGGTTTGTTTCAGATATTGCTATATATTCCAATCATAAAGTCAAAAGTAACACAAATTCAACTTTTATCTCAGCAAACTAAAATAAAAACTTGACACTGAAATAAAAAAAAATGAGCTTATGTCACAATAGTTCTTCACCCACTGTTTTACAACACTAATTGGAAACCATGCGGTAAGAATGTTTTTAAAGCTCGTTTTGTTAACAACTCAAACTTATAATTTACCTGCCTTCCAAGTTAGGAGTCCTTAGGGATTGAAAATATATTTGATATCCAATGCAGCGGTAGTAAAACCAATTAAAAACAAATGCATAAATGCCAACGTATTCTCCTGACAGAAAATACAGATCAGTATCATTACTCACACAGCACGTGTTTCCTGTTAATCTAAGTCCCCGGATTTATATACATGTATTTAATGACTGTTCATGGATTCCCGTACCTCTGAGGTGCTAGAGTGTGGTGCAACGGCCTCTGAGATTAATGAGTTGTTCCAGTAGGCAAGGGGTGAAACAGTGGGGTGTCTGCGTAATGGGGCTCTGTGATATGTCTTAACTAGTGTTAGCTTAGGAAACGTGAAACTATTGGCACTCCACAAGGTCCCTTTGGAAGCATCTTTCTCGATGATTGGTACCAGAAGGGAGACAGGGAGAAGAAAAAACAGCCGCAGCGATTTACCAAACTGCTTTTTTTAGAAACTGAAAGAACTTCACTGAACATAAAGATTTAAACTGTTGCGCACAACGAAAAGAAATTGCGGTAAAGAAGGCACTCGCCATTTTTCTCTGGCTTCGAAGGGTAGTCACGTGATCTAGGGGTCAAATGTCACACAGGTCATGCGACAACAGCCAGCAACCATCTTGTTTCCACACTAGATCATAGTAGATGTTGTATAATTTGCATGACAAATTGGTGGTGACAAAATCTACATAGTGTATAATCTTATGACAGCTATATTGCTTATTACACAAAGCTTTGTCTCAGAACGTTGCACCACGAATGGTCCCAACTGAAGATTGATTCAATGTTTTCAAAACTGAAAGGAATGTCAAATTTCAATTCCTGATTTCTTTTTTCTTTCAAATGCCGGCCAGTATACATACGCGCAAGAGTAGTTGTAGAAGAACTTTTGATACAAATTGAAAAAGATGTTATCATATTGAATGACATTTTCAGACCTAACAATGTGTGAATAAGAGCCGCATATACATGTATGCCAAAACTTGTTGCAGAAATCAAGACAATTTAAATGTTTAGAAATAATGCCTAATACATTATTGTTATAATTCTATGAGTCAAAAAGTAAAAGAAAAAATTCTAGTAGAGCCGTGCAAATTTTTTTTATATCATATTGTTGATATCCATATGGTTTTGTTTATATGTTGGACGCCATAAAGTGTGCACTGTAGTTTATTGGCATTTACTTGAAGTAGGTCGACTACACCTGTGTTAATAGCCACAAACTATCGCAATAAAATTCCGCAAATTTAGCCTTTAATTCCAATTTCACCTAGACACTTCTGAGTCAAAACATATTACATCTTATTTATATGAATTGAATGCAATTGTAAGGAGGACTTGGTGGTCTTTATACAGTAAATCATAGCCTTGACATTCACTGGTGTAGAAGAATAACTATATATGTATATATGGCCTACTTCTGTCGATATCAACCATGATAAAATCGTAATTGATATCAGCCCTACAGCGTCGACTGTGGCTAAACAGTCCTATACTAGAATGACAGACCCTGACACATAGGGCATTATATTTGAAAGCTGACTCAGGTTAGAATAACAATTATGTAGTCATGTATAGTATAAGTATAGTATAAGAAAGAAAATATTCAACCCTTGATATTCCAATGCCAAGAAAGCTCATTCTGTCTACTAGTAGTATGTATGTATGGTAAGCAAAAGCAGCCAACATGGTACTCTTAACTCATTGTCGCAGCTATAAGCCTTTGTTATTGTTTAAAAAAAAGAATAGTCATTTCAGTCTCTCAGTGACATGAAATATATGAAACATTACAGACGCGGCAAAGATCATCAACATCTCCAATCCCATCGTGCCTTTCGTCGGAGAAAGCGTGGAGCTGCTGTGCCAAGCCGAGGGAAACCCCACCCCAAACGTCACGTGGTACAAGGCAGGGCTCGGGGAACCAATCGCCTTCGTCCGCGGGGTCAACAGGAGGGCTTCCGCCTCCGTCATCATTCCTGAGTTGAAGACCAATGAGAGCCAAGATTACCTCTGCGTGGCGTCCAATGACGTTGCCGATGCCGATTTCAAATCCGTGTTTATTTCATTCGTTGAAACGGCAGCCATGACAGGTGGGAAACTTTCTACAAGTACGGCATTTTGTCATATATAAAGGATAGTATTAATAATATATATAATGCCTAACATATCTTATTATGAAATTTATAATTAGATATTCCTAATTTATGCAAATGAGATGACGTAATTTGGCAAAATTAAAGATGGCCGACCATTTATGATGAGAAGTATAATCAGCTTATTTTTGGGTCGGATTTCATCACAACTTTGGTTTTTCTTACCCAAAAAAATGATGGAAACGTATTCCAATCCATTATCACAGGGTTTTAGTTCATAATGATATAAAAATTTCAAAAATTATAGAAACTAATGAGCACATCACTCCCTGCAAATTTGGTGATCGTATGATCGTACAATAATCAGTTTTAAAATTACGAAGCACCCCCCGCCCAAGGCCAGGGAATGCCCCAAAAGACCAGTCTTAATAGGGATAACAATCTAACTAGACTAGATCGCTACATCCTCTTCAACCGCAAGGAAGTAGCCTCAAGGCGCATTGGATAGAGCAGCTACTGCTGCAGATAGAAGACTTACCAAATTGATGCGGACCATGCCAGATTTACATACGTAAAATGCAAACATCGCTTAGACATGTTTCTTTGATCAAGTTTACTTGATTCTATCTATCTCCTCTTAACAGTCATTGCTGGTTTCCCTAGCCTGGTTTTCAAACATGAATTGCAGACATTGCTTAGACATGTTTCTTTGATCTCTTTGAATTCAATCTAAACCTCATTTTCTCTATTTCCTGTTATCAACCACTGCTTACATTACCGTTCCTTTGAAATGTTTAGAGATCTCGTACTGAGTGTAACTGATTTCAAGAAGCAGATTTGCAAACGTGAATTTCACACAACGCTAAGACATGTGTCTTTGATCTCGTTTGCTAAACTTGGTTTTCTCTTATCAACCACTTTCGACTTTACCATCCCTTTGAACGGTTTCTGTATAGGAGATCTCGTATTGACTCGGTGCAACTTGTTTCCCCAGCCAGGTTTCAAACACAAATTTCACACATCGCCCCTACATGTTAGCATTCAACCTAACCTTGGTTTTCTCTTATCAACCACTGCTACTTCTACCGTCCCTTTCATCCTTTCCTGTATAGGAGATCTCGTATTTACTCAATGTAAACATGAATTACATACATCGCTGAGACATGTGTCTTTGATCTCTTTCGCTAAACTTGACTGTCTTTATTTCCTCATATCAACCACTGCTATCTTTACCGTCCCTTTGAAATGTCCCTGTATAAAAGATCTCGTATTGACTGCGTGTTATTCCCTAACAGAAGTGATATCCCCCGTGCGACGACTGTTCAAGATAGCCATCATAGCTGGCAGCGTTGCAGGCGGAGTGCTAGTCCTGACGGCGATCCTCCTTGTTGCGCTAACGGTGTGCAGGAGAGATAAGCATCGGGCCGCCTGGACTCAGTGCCAGCTCGTCAACGTGGTCCCTCCGATCCCCGAGTCCGAGATGGAAGTCGCTCCCAACAATTGTGATGAAGACTTCGATAAGCTGGCAAACGATGGAGATGTGTCTCCAGGTACCGTCATTTTTGATTTTATAACGATGATTTAATTTTAACGGTTTTAACGGCCACTAGTCGACCGCTGAATTTTTATCGTCACTATAGCTACTTTTTGATTACGCGAATCCACCCCCTCCCTCTTGCCGCGGCACTAATTTTTGGTGTGGTTATGTTTAATACTATCACAATCACGCTCTATTTCTTAAACAAACGCAAGCACACATTGTTATAGTAATTCACACAGACGTGTGCTGTTCTTCAAGAAATAAAACATTTATCTATACGAAAAGTAAGATGTTTTTCGTGGGCATTTGGCTTTTCCATTTGTTTACATGTAATATCTAACACAAAAACTGGACTCACCAACATTTTTGACTGAACAGCACCAGTCTTTGTCAGGAAATGAACAATCCACTTCTGCCGTGACATCACGTTATGCAGATAGAACACGTGACTCAGTGAGTAGTGGATCAAAAGTTGCAGGACGTCTATGGCGCCTACCGTCTCTGTTCAAAGCTCTGATGTAGATGGCTCCTTTAATCCCTCTAGTGAAAAAGTCTGGTTCTATGTCCAAAATTTTAGATTTATTCGGTGAGACCGAATGACCCGTTGACTCTAAATGTATATGTTAAGAAACTTCTGAGATTTTCAATCTAAATTATTTCTGTAAAATTGCACTGCAAATATATCCCCAAGCTGTTAACAAATTGCAATGTTATCTCGATGAAACATCCAATAAAATTGGTTGCCGTAATAAGCTATTAGATAGGATTTTTAGAGATTCAGTGCTGAACTCAATACGTCAAAGAATCCAATTCGTAATCAGTGCATGTGGCATTCGCTAAAGTACAAGTAATTTGATCCAAATCAAGACGGACAGCTAAAGTAGGGAGGTTTATCTTCGAAGTGAGGTAATTCCAACGAGGCAACAAATAGTTCGCTAAATCCCTTATCCATCATCACATCAGGTCGAGTTTGCAAGACTTTATTCAGAAAAAGGTCAACGACAAGTTTCGTATTGATATTGATTCATCTAAGCTAAAGTATAATCCATAAATCCTAGTGTAGATGTCGAATCATGATCATGTGTTGTCAGGTACATTATAGATTGGTTCGTCCTTGTCCCATAGGAACACCCTTTGAAGAGAGCTCGAACGTGCGTAGAATCTGAAAAGAAATTTAACAACGATTTACATTTTCTTGTCACTAAGACAGGAGAAAAATCTGTATGTTTTCGGTTACCGTTCTGAAGATAATAGTCTCGGTAAAGACGTGGATTTTTTTCCCTTTTTTTGTCACAGATTTCTACCGAAGTGATCCAAGAAGTACGGTAACAACGTAAATCTAAAATGCATAATTTTCAACATCAAATTGCATTGTACAGATATAAAGGCACAAGTTATGGTTTATATTTAGTAAAAACTAAACAAGCTCTATGTTTATGCATTCCATTATCAACGAAGTGTGAAATACTAAAAGTTGTACTCAGTTATACTACTCATTTTAAATGCATAAAACATTTTGAAAACATAGGAAAGACTTTGATTGCAAATCGATTAAAATCTTGAATTGATCGGCGTATGTTGATAACAACACCGGAAACTCGCGTTAACATATCGTACTGTCATACTCCAAGACATTTGCAAAATCTTAGCTACAGTAGATCTGTACAATAAGACAATAGAATCTAAAAATAATTGGATCATGTCGTTTTAGAAATGAGTATTGATACAGAGAGGAGATACAGGGTCAACCATGTCTCTGTTTTGATGTATGAGTAAATAACTTCAAAACTATATACACAGGAATCCATACAGTATTTGGATCATACTGAGTAGCCTTTTCTAACTCTCATAATTAACACATTCATAATTTAGATAGTAGTAACTGTACTGTGGTCTTAAACTTCAAAGTAAAAATTCTACCCACATTTCATGTCTATTCTCAGTTAAGCTTAGGTCACATTTGAAAACCGGGGCCCGGTCTGGCAGCTTTCGAGAGCAAAAAGAATGATATAACAGACTTCAAAATACACAAAATGTCAAAATAAGAATCGTGGGTCTTATTTGTGTATATTTCTAGGTATACGTTGTAATTTTCCGTTTCTTAAAACATCCCGGCCGCGGGCAGGGCCCCGGTTTGGAAATGTGACCTAAGCCTAAGCTAGATTAAACCAAGGACATTCAAGGTACATGATTTGTCTTATTTCACTTGATCTGCCATTCTTCTCTATCTTCCTGAAGATGACTGAGTCGCTCTCCATCCGACCTTGGCCTCCTGAGTTCAATATCTTCACTCTAAGATTCATTATTCATGTCTGGTTGCCGTCTGGGTGATAAATAAAACCAACCCATCACTGCAGCACAAAAATACAATGAAATATGTATACACGCACTACCAACTCTCCCTCTGAGATTATATCTACGGCCACACTGAGCTCTTGCGTGCTAGAATCGACTCTAAAGTTTGATTTTATGTTCGTTCTCTCAAACATCGGGGGATAGAAGGTGACTAGGAGTATCAGAGTAAATGCTGTTATATAGACGAGCTTTTGATGTAGTTTCCGGCAAACCGATTCCATATAAAGCGCCGATGGCTGCAAAGAAAGTAGATTTGTTTTTAAAGCCCCATTTCCACAAACTTCGCCTCAATCGCTTTGCGACCATGAAGTCTCAAAAATAGATCTTGTGTGATCGTTGATTTTATAACTGAAGCATAAGACACATAGGAAAGATCGTAAAGAATATATCTTAAGACACATAAGAAACAGAAGATGTATGCTTTAAAAAAAGAGCATTGAAAAAGACTCGTTCTTTGCCCAAATGTGTTGAGAAATCTGACGAATGTTCTGTCGCTCAACTATCGCAGCCTCTAGTGCAAAGAGGTTGTAAAGAGAGGCTTACACTAATGCTGTTTTGCTTATTTCATGAGCAGACCGCTGCGTGGCAAGGGCCATCATGCCATACGAGGTCAGCGAGCCAGGCCTACTCCATTTGAATGTCAACGACATCGTTGAAGTACTAAAAACGGGCAATGACGGATGGTGGTTCGGATATTGCCAGGGGAAGGTCGGGGCCTTTCCCGCAGCATGTGTGGAGATCCTCACGAAGCCAGATGCGCTAAGCAGAGGTTAGCACTTCATTCCTTAAAGCTTAGGGCACAACCCCCGGAAGGGAAATTTGTCCGTACGTATTTTTTTTTGGGGGGGGGGGGGCACGTCCGCCACGTCTTTCTGAAAACGTTCAGGCTGTACAGGGCAGGCGCGTCGCCCGTACTGGCACGTACGAGGGGCGAATCCGCACACAATGTTTTGCTTGCACGTAAAGTTCTACAGCGTGCTCACAAATCCGTCGGATTCTCTACGAGTTCGTACGGAGGTAGTGCTTACCACTTTCGGAGCCCAAAAGATTGCTCACGTTTCTGCACGTAGACAACACGTATTTGCACGTACGGCGGGTTGTGCACTTAGCTTAATCCCTTTATTGATCCCTTCGTGATTTGGTTGGAGATATATGCGGTGACGGTAATAGAAGCTACTTTAACGTCGACATGACTCAACCGAGATATGGTTTTCTCCATGAATCAATATAAAAGAGTCGAACAAATTCTGTTTAACGCAGGGTAATAATTTAGATTCAATGACAATTTTTACCTTAGTACCCGATTACCCGCCTCTGCGTTTCGCAATGGCCCATTCTTTTTCATATATCGGCCCTTTATACTAGCTTTCGTGTCAGAGGTGGTAACTATTGATCGAATATGGGCGACTCGATATATGATAAATAGTTCACATGAAATTTGTTTTAAAAAAGCACAGCTTTGAAATTTTGTAGTTTTTGTCCGTCAGGTCATACCTTTACATCGTACATCATATTTTACAATCATATGTTTACATATATAGATATATAAGTTTATACAAAACACAATTACAATAATCACAATTCATAGTTCATATAGATCTGATCACGCAAAGCTTTAGAAAGCTCATGTAGCCGACATGTTATTGTAGAAGCTGGCGGAGGTCAATAATAGTTACGTAAGGTGTTACAAAGTGACTATATAGCAGACAGATAACTTTCAAAGCAAAGCTTAGCAGCCATTAAAAGGACGTTATATCTGATGGAAAACGCGTCAGTCTCGAGACATAATGCGTTCACATCACAACAATAGAATGAAATAATGGCTTTGCACAGAATTAGACAGCTGCCAAAACACAAAGACTACGTTAAAAAGGGAGACAAGAAGCTATTACAAGCATACCATTTCTTGGAAAATGCCAGGTGAAAATGCGTCAGTTTAGAGACACAATGCGTTAACATCGTGACAAAAATGACATCATAGCTATGGTTAGTGGAAGAAAGCTCAATGCGTTAACATCTCGGCACCTAATGACTAGGTAACAGCCATACTTAATGTATTCGTAAGAAGGCTCCGACAGCGCACAGGCAACGATAAAAGGGGAGTTCGAAAGCTATCAAAAGCATAACATGTCTTGGATAATGTCTGGTGAAAAACGCGTCAGTTTCGAGACACAATGCGTTAACGTCGTGACAACAAATGACATCACGACCATACATAGTGTAACAAATCTCCCACAGCGCACAGACAACGTTAAGATGGGAGTTCAGAAGCTATTAAAAGCATAACATGTCTTTGTAATGTTTGGTAAAAAAAAAGGTCAGTTTTGAGACACAATGCGTTAACATCGTGACAACGGATGACATTACGGCCATGCACAGCGTTACAAATCTCCCACAGCACACAGGCAACGTTAAAATGCGAGTTGAGAAGCTATAAAAAGCATAACATGTCTGGAATAAAGTCTGGTGAAAAACGCGTCAGTTTTGAGTCACAATGCGTTACCATCGTGACAGCAAATGACATACACAGCGTTACAAATCACACACAGCGCACAGACAACGTTAAAAGGGGGAGTTCAGAAGCCATTAAAAGCATAACATGTCTTGGATAATGTCTGGTGAAAAACGCATCAGCCAAACAAAGCGGCAAATGTCCCTACGAGACGATCCATTATAGGATAATCGATCAACAGATGGAAAATGAGGACGCCATTAGGGCCATTCCGCTGCGAAATGCCTCTTTCACTCTTCGCATGGCCGCACGTCAAAAGGATTTTTCAGCCCCTCTTCCTAGAGATGACAATTAGGCATAATTCCATTAACGTTGCACAATCGATTCCTTAATCAAAGCCGTGTAGCACAGTAATAGGTCTAAGCAGGTGCGATAAGTTCATTTCAGGATGAATTCAACCACTGACATTCATAACTATACACATATTGCATATCGTTATAAAAATTAATAGAGACTTACCATCTTCCATATCCCTTCGTACATTTTGACATTTGAAATGTGACAAATAATTTCATAAACATTTTACAAGATTATTCTTCATTGGAAACAGTTGAATGCTTTTGTCATAGCCTCAAGGTCGAGGTACTCGTTATTTTTTCATGCCCCCCGCTGTCTAAGACGTGGTTACATTAAGTAAAAAGAACGTTCTTTAACGCAGGGTAGAAAGTCTCATATGAGGGGGGGGGGTCATCTAAGTTTAATCTGGTCTGAGATGTGTAGTAATATGTCAGCTTTGACACGATATGATCTGAATTGTGACTTTTTTTAAGTTGGTATATGAATGCAACATTCTTACGCAACTTCCTGTCGGTGTGAGACGGCTGCATTTCAAATGGCCTCCGAAGCGCTCTTTATGAAAGAGGGCTTCAAAAGACAGAAATATTTTGTTTTGCTTTTAAATGTATATTGTAGGCTGTATCCTAAACTCAAACATATTCGTTTTCCATATTTTTTTCAGTGTAGCCTAGTATAATTTTACCGCAACAAATTCAGTCACATTGTGGACCATAAAGGTGCCCTCTCACTGCACTTGCGTCAAGCTTGCGTCCCTGCAGGGTTCGCTCACTGCGACATTGTTTTGTTTTGTCCGATTTTTTTACTAATTTAGATATTGCGTAATACTTAATATAAAATTGCGTATGTCTTAGAAGACGACAAAATACACAAAAAAAGTAAGAAAATTCGTTTTTCTTTAATCTCGGAAATTCGTTGAGTATCATTCGAATCCCGCAGTGACGCAAGTGCAGTGAGACTGCACTATAACTATACAAATTCCCACAGGCCCAAAACTTTCTTCTGCTACCTCCTACAAAGCCTATGACCAAAACTGATGGCACATCATCATCTCATTCACTACACAATAGATGAGACCTTAAGGTCTTTATTTTGAGCACATTTGGTGACTCATTATGATGTCTACATCTGAAGCACTGCCAAATGTCATTTCACCAAGCTGTGCCTCGTCTGTATACTAAAAACGATATATATTCATTTCACAGTGATGCACCCCATGACTCTAGCCCTATATGTAATAAATATTACAGCGCCATAGCGGATGGCAAAGAATAATATCAACTCTTATGCAGACAGATTATGCAGCGCGCATGTTATTACGTTTCGGTTAATGATTAAACATTGCCAAGGCCACCATATTGCTTGGAATCATCGATTGTAAATCACGTGCAGTCTTTCGGTAATGTTGATTCCGAATTAGATCGTGCAGTTCTGTTCAATGGCTACATTTATTACTTAGACAGCATCATAAGAATGTAGGGTTTTTCACGTTTTGGAAACTTTAGGAGGGCACGTTTTGACCCGATGGTAACACGGTGGGGACATTTCTGTTATCGGAGATGTAATATGTTATAAAACTATATGTTTTAGATCATTTTTATTACGTGAGGGCGAGAGCAACTTGTAAAGGTTGCTTGGACATGTTTTTCCCTCCCAATCACTTTGTGATCATATATATATATTAGATCATATACAAAAACTTCAGCAGATATTATTCTATTGTCTTCATTTCATTCTATCCCCCTTGAATTGAATTATGAGAAATATAGATTACTAGTATATAAAAACGAATGGCAGCAATTGCTTTTGAAGTCGGGAGAATAAGAAATTAGTTCCTCAGATTACATTGTTATATTTCGGTAGCTTTGTTGTATGACTGTTTTCTAAAACTTGATTATTTGTCACATTTGTTTGACACTAACAAGTAATTCAAGGAAAAATGTGATTTTTTGTTGTGATAAGTTGTTTCTCTTATCAATAGTCTATTCTACTAGTAAATTAATAAGATAGCAATAGCCCTTTCTAACGCATTTTTTCACCAATAGACGAGACAAAACTATAACCCTGTTAACGTCACATAACTTCCTCATTATAGAAAAAGCGGGACACTTTGTCTTCCACTGCTTCCAGAAAAGACGTCAAACCTCAATCCTTAGGTCGTAGCTCTCATATTATTGCAAGAATAGTCAATTCTTTCCACTTGTCACCATTGCATTGTTATCTATACCAAAGTCTTTTATTTTATGTATGTTTACTATGTATTCTGTATGTACCATTTTGCAATTAGCCCTTGGGCAGGGACTTGCAAAATAAACTTTCAATTGATAATATCGGCATAGAAACTGTGCCTGGCCATTCACATTGACTCCCTTTGATATAACACAGGTCGCCGGCGTAGCAGTTCTACACAACTTCCTGAATGCGAGTGCTCGTACGCAACACTCCCGCTAAGGGCACACAGATGCTCTTCAAAGGTATGTTAGAAATGGCAACCCATCTTATTACCTATTTGTTTCATGCATGTGCGGTTAGACCATTCGATACATGTGTTCCGGACCGTGTGATAAAAAGCCGTATCACACAGGCTTCGACGTTTTATAACACAGGCTTCCATCGAATAATTCGAACATACTCCGTGCACGCCAGAAAATCCGACTATCTGATTCGGACGTTGGCATATTGCTGTTGTAACAATGTTTCTTCGAGGGCACAAGATTTTCTCAACTTCTGGCGCATTTTGTATTAAAACATGTGTTTTCTCAGGTTGGTGTGACATAGCTAAAATACAACACGGTGTATTCAGCATCACCCTAGGTCCCAGTCCTCCCGTGCGTCGAATCACCCTCCTGTCTTCAGGTGATCCTACCCGCAGTCGGGCTGGTACCTCGGGTGATACGGAATACATAGTGTTGTATTCTATATGTATCATATTGGTAATCTATTGTTTCTAAGAAATAAACTGCACCTGGTAAAGAGAGAAGCCTTAGATCCAACCCAGCAAGCGATAGTCATCAGCTAGCTTCGAGCGTTTTATTAAAAAAACGTTGTATCATAGATAGAAATCGTTACGTGACGCATGTGCCAAAATGTGCATGGATGTACAATAGACAAGACAATATTGTTAATATTTTGTTTCCTAGTTATGTAACAATTTATCTTGTACAACACTTAACTTTCTTCCAATAGGAATATATACGTATAGTCTATGTATACCTTTGTGTTTGTTTGGACCTTTGATTATTTGTATTCGAAACCGTTATCATTTTATCATGATGACTGCCAACACAGATGAGCTTCAATAATAACAGTTTATCTATTATGCATGTAAATTTCCGTTCATGTTTGCCTTTTACACCCAATATATTATATCATATCATATCATATTATATTTAAGGGTTAATGACCCGTGCCCCGAGGTGTATACGGTGTCAGAACCCCTGGGCCTTCGCACAGAATAAAACCACCGAGTGAGCGAAGCAAATCGATACCAATGTCGGCGTGGATTCATTCTGACCAATCAGAAGGAGGGATAAACACCGGGCGGGCCGTACTCTATGTGTTACGGCGTCATAACCAACATGGAACGGGGCCTTCTGATTGGTCCGCGGTGTCTGGCTATATGATAATATATCATATTATATTTTTATACACAGGAGCAAATTGACGACAGAACTTTGCCGTTACGGCGATGCTACAAGACAAAAGAGCGCAGTCCCCGGCAACAACGTAAATATTCAGATACAGACATCCAAGCAGATGGACATCCAACAATACCAACAGTTTCCGGTCGCGTCACTACGAACCTTTAACGGACACATTGCGATTTTTTTCTTGATTGATTGACAACCTTTTTGTATCTGACATTGGCTGCTACTATAGTATGTGCAGCATACATATAAATGCTGCTTCGATCTACTTGTAGTTAGATTCGAATCTCTGTAGAGGTAGAGTCTCAAATATTCGAAGATCCATTTAAACGTATATATATATATATGCAGTATAAACGGGATATAGTCCATGGAATAGTTGAACAAGGATAGATTCCCAGCAATAGCACATGTAGTACTTCCCATTGACCATGACTGGACGCTACGGAAAGCATATAATTGAAAGCAATTTCAACTTACGATGCTATATTCATCTCAAACTTTGTCGATGAAAATTTAAGTTTTAGTTTTATTACAATACTGTAACACTTTTTTTGTAAAAGCTGTTACATGTAAAGATTCCTAATAGGTAGGATTTACATATGTCAATATGGCGTTATTTCTTACTCAAAATCAAGACATTTGTCAGAATACATCATGTGTGCTTTGAACTATGCCATGTTTATGATTCAAGTTACACTAGTAGCTCATTTATTAAGACGCCTTACTTAAGAAGTAAGACTCCTTGCTGAAGAAAAGTGGACTTGTAATACAATACCCACCATGTTGATGTTAATCTGTCATTGCCATTCTTTTACAAAACGTAGGTATATTACTAATATAGAAAAGAAACATGTTTTTTTACCATTTCTAAACTGTACCTTGTAAATGTGCATTAAGTGTTGGCCCATAATCTACTTTGTACATCTTTTGCATGTGCAATAATTGTTTTCCATACAGTACATTGCACATGTTTGTGCATTAAATATTTTCCACTTTATACATTGCACAGTTAATCTAAACGCATTTCTATATTCTACGTTGTACAATTTTTGCATGTGCATTAAGTGATATTTCTACAATAACATTGAACCTTTCTGCATGTGTTTAAAGTTTCTATGCCAATGATACTTTCCGACTGGATTTTGTATTGATATAATGTCGTTCAAAGCATACGAGTCCATTGCGATTGGTAACTCCTACAAATCATATTTGAATCCAGCTCTTTCAAAATGCAATACGTGTATTACTAATGCACGTTGCTACGCAATGCTACCTACGGTTACATGAATTGCTCTAGTTCTACCAAAGGCCATGAGATAAGGCTTTCCATAGACTCAACAGCTTTTGTTATCTCGGAGTGCAGCACCCACCGCCAAAGCTGTATGCCAAAACTGGTTAACTACGTTATGCATATGCACTATTCCTATGGAATACTATTTTTACATCTTAGGAGCCAAGACATCAAAACATCCGTGTCTTCTGTTCTACTCAACGTTGGCAGCCATCTCTGCCAATGGCTGTAATGGGATATACACAAGGTCTCGGTCGAACGCACCTCTAAAGGAATCTTGAAGTATGTTATATCTCAAGATTTCCAGGTTACAAAATTGAGACCGTCTTTGCCATTGTAAAGTGAGTCTTGGTCCAGATCTTGATATATCGTTCTTGGGGAGCAAAGCGAAGCCTCTATTCTTAACTGGGAAAGAACCCCACGGCCGTTTAGTAATCCCCATACGTGAATCTTCCTTTAACTTCAGTTAACTGTCCGGCCTGGCGAATTCACGTCACGTAGTGGAAGACGAGCGTTTTTCAATCATGAAATGACCTTCATATATGTCACATTGAGTTCTATAAATACGTTTGCAATGTCTCAATTACATTGACACCGGAAACAAATATACGACTGGATCGTTTAACAGGTAGAATGAAATTTCTCTCCCGTGTGTGTCGTTTTTGTTTACCGAAATGTGAGGTCGTACGCTAACCCGTGCCATTTCCCTGATTATAAGGAAGGGGATCAATCTTACAAAGTGTACGGTTCGGTCAGACATGCACGTACGTTTGCACTAAAGCCTGGAAATACCGAATTACTGTCTGCTTTATTAACGTATCATTGCACGCTCCAATGATGAGTCATTTCCAAGTAAACGGATCATTGATATTCGACGTGCCAGTAGGAAAAACATAAAAGAGATGCTGACGTTTGCATTTAATCCCTCAACGATGTTACAAATAAAGAGACCGTTTGGTCACACATATCTTGGATATCGTTCCTGAACAGCTTGTCCACAAGGTCCAACCAAGCTTTTCTCATGTACGCCTTCGGGCCAATTACTTTAAGCCATAAACTCCGTACCTTTCACTCATAAATCCACCGTGACCGTACAAGGTATCTTTTAGAAACCCGTCCACTTTAGCTGAATGACATAGACAAATTACTAGTACTGCATGCAGACTGCATAGCAACCTCGTATGGCTTTGTTTAGTGAGTCTATATTGTGTATCAGGCATTGCTCATATATATCCTTCTACTCAAAAACACAAATATAAAACACATCGTACTACGTTACGTATAAAACAAAGGATAAAAACACATCGTCAATACACATTCATAAAAGCATACGTACACAATTGATACCAGAAAAGTGAATGTAAAAATTTGTGGCGTGTTAATATCTTCATTAGGGAAATATACCAGTACAATTGATGAAAGTATTAACTATTTTCTTATCCCTTTTTTATCTTTATTTATTCATTTGTTTGTCTTTTATAAACAAGATTCTGCAACAACCTACTTTATAATTTTCGGGATTTTCGGGAATTTTAAGGATTGGATGCAAACTAACATTATTTCACCTGGTTAGCCTGATAAAACACTGAACAGAATACGAGCTGCTTACTCATAAATTGAGCCAACGTTACGATAGATTCCTTTACTTGAAAGTAAAATACGTAACGTTTTCGGCTGCTGTAACAAAATTACTTTTTCCTAATTAACGATGAAGGCCGGTCTATATGTCAGTGAGGAAATGCAGTATTGAGTGATTGCCTGCCATATAGTGCTCAGTGACCCATTCGAACGTCGGAAAGATCATTTAATCACTGAATCAAAGCATCATTCAATATTAAAGTACGTAAATGAAACTGAAATGTCAATACTGGTTCTTCATAGACTGTTGAGCCTCTACTTCACGATCTAATAATAGGAAAGAAAATTGTATAAACGTGATTTGAGACTAACCCCTTTGTTCCGGTGATTTATTTTAGTATAAATCTCTTTATTTTCAATAAACAAAGTATTTTCATTCCAAAGAATCAACTTGGCTATTGGATGATCATATGCCTTAGACAAGGCAATTGGACAGTGTAATAAGGCTATGAATGCACTGTCAAAATGATCCACATGAGAAAGCATTGACCACATGGGACATCTTGCCGTAAACCTCTATAAATGAGAAAGCTGACTTTGCCATTGAACGAGAAATCCGGACCTATCCTTACAAATCGGTGCCTCGTCCAAGCGGAAAAAAACGAGCTCATTTCTATCGGTAATCCAAGGGTCAGTCGTAAGTCGAGACCCGATAGGCATATTTGAGAGGATTTTGGTGAAAGACCTTTTAGGATTTTGATAAAATTGGTATTGAGAGAACAATTGGATTTGGCGACGCTGTTATTGGTATCCTTCATGATATTGCAGTGTGGTAAAATGTAATAAACGTTATAAACTATCAGCATTGGTTTGTGGGCATGATTTGTGTATATTTCTAGGTATACATTACATGTTTTTTTTCTTTTTTAAAACATCACGACCGGGCCCCGGTTTGGAAACGCGACCTAATCCTTACGCATCAAACTTTCTGCCACTTGGGACCTTGCCCACTCACTTCAACAACATAAGATTCCGTACTCAAACAAAGGGGCATAATTGACTTTGTCCGACTTGGTTTCTAGTGACCCATTCTCGAATTTTCATCATCTCGTTAAGATATCAATTGAGGAGATTTTCAGGTCAAAAGCTGGTTAAAATCTAGAAAGACAGCGTAATCTGTCTTAAACGTCTGAACGTTTCTAAATTTCATTATTTATTTGAGTAACCTTGTGTTGAGTTTACCTTGCGTATCTTATTAAAGCGTAGTTCACCTTTTCCGATGGGTAACCTAACGTTGTACCTTGTTTAAAAAAAAAAGAACACGGTATTGAAGGATATCAAGTAGACGAAAGATGGTTTTAATCCACACTTTTGTAAAAGCAATTTGGAACCACCGTCCATTGATGTACAGTGTTTTTCAAACATTACGGATACACGTCAACCCGCACATAATAATGAACTAGTGTTGCTTGGATGCACAACCGACCACAGCATGTAGTGTTTTGTCGCAAACCCTTGTAACCTGATACGCCTGAAAACTTCATTTCACATTTCCCAAAGTATCCAATTACCACAGCATCAGATTGCACTGGAGAACTCTTTGACCTAACGTCTGGGGTCCCTTTCCTTCGACAAGAAAGCCGTGACCCATAGTGAGACCTCGAAGACATTCTTGGAAGCGCCTCAAGTCGCCCTATTAGCATACTGAGTTGCTTGATTCCTCAAAAACCTTTACGTCGGTGTCTTTTGTAGTGCTCCATTGACCCAAGATCTTCCAATTTCTCCCGAGTAATTCCTTATCGAACATCAATAGGAAGGTGAAGATTGAATTCGATTTTTGCCCGTTCCCAAAAGGACCCTCTTGACAGCAGTGGTCACATAAGTTCTCCTGGCTAAATGATCCCCCGATCGCAACGTGGAAGTACCATACAAGAAGGTAATTGCATTATGGCTTTCATCCATTTGGGTTACATTATAGCTTTTTTACCTCAATGAAAAATGGAGGTTTTGTGTTTGGTGTGTCTTCGTATGTGTCTATATGTAGGCATGTGTTTTTATATATTTGTGGTCAACATAACTTTCAGGCGGTCAGTCAGTCATATTCATACGCTGTATTACAGCACCGTTGGGGTTATACCACCCCTTACGAGGTGGAATACCATTTCATCTAGCTGAATACAAGACGGGAGTGCACCAGGTCTTCCGTCCGGGTGAATGACGTAAATCACCGTCTGGCTGATACGGTATGAGGGTGCGCCAGGCCTCCATCCGGGGGATTTGAAGTGAATCACCAGCTCCAGATTGAATGATTTGCTCCATCGCATACCTCACCATCGCACGTGTGGTGGGTTCTTTAACGTGCCTTGGGTGTGGCTCTCCCCCCAAACCTCTGAATGGATTGTAATGATATTTTGTTTCTCGGTTGGGAAGACGAAAGTTAGTGCCAATTGGGCAGCAGAACTTCGTTTTTATTTCCTCGACATACTTTGA
This sequence comes from Branchiostoma floridae, assembly GCF_000003815.2. NCBI lineage: Eukaryota > Metazoa > Chordata > Leptocardii > Amphioxiformes > Branchiostomatidae > Branchiostoma > Branchiostoma floridae. The sequence goes on from NC_049993.1 coordinate 14,455,090, forward strand.
TTATTTTTTTCATTGAGTGAACAATACAATCACAAATAGTCGATGTACACACGTTTTACAGCTTATAGTAACAGCACCACTAGATATTTAACATAAAAAATGTACTACAAAACTGTTACGATGTAGTAGCATAGATAAGATTAAATATATGCACCTAATACCCCAACTATAGTTTTATATCCCAAATGATCTATAACCCCAAAGAATACTGATTAGATAATGATAGAAATCGATCAAAACATGACTGTTGAGTCATAGTTCTCTATCTTAGATCTTCAACTCGGAATAGATATTACTTAGAACGTAATGTATGCATTTGATCTTGAAGATTAGCCCGGATCTAAGATCCCAACAAATTGTCGCGGTTTGGAAGGGGGCTTATCACGAAAGCAGATATTCGATCCAGATTGCCATTGTACTGTGAACTCATTAATCTTCAACGCTTCAAAACATACAGCGTCCTCCCTTATAATCAATTGCCTTTGAAGAAATTGAACAGGGAGAATAGGTACGTCAAATGAACAATCATACGTTTGGACCTTTTCCATTGCTCTATAAGATAGTTTGATCTCCTGGGTATTTCATTAGACTTGCAAACTTATCGTTTTTGTTTAAGATCAAGGTCAAGTTTTTAGAGGTAAAATATGACTTCGGGTGTAGGGCGATGGAACTGATCTGTTTAGTTGTCACCACTGCTACGATAGTGCTTATGTCGTCTTTTCGATCTATGACTGTAGGTCCTCTTTGACATTCACTTCGGAAAGGTCATCTTTCAATACATCCGTTATTCGTGGCACTTTAAGTTGTGTTATTCACAAGTGGCTTATGACCCCAATACATCAGGCGTGTCAGGGAACGGATCAAATTCCGATTTAGATACCGTGGGTTCAAACCCCGTGCGGGCATGAATTTTAGGGATGCATTCGTCATTTCGGATGGGGACAGGAAGCCGGTCGTCCTGCGTATGGCGATATTCAAGCATACGGGCGCAGTTCCATAGGTCGGGCGATCGTCGTACGATTTTGATGCCGTGGGGTTCTCATGCAAGCTGTGACATGACCAACCAGCGAGTAGGATTAAAAACAACATTTTTAGCACCAATTCAAGACAGTTAATCTTGGCAAGACACGTGAACTTTGAACTTTGCAAGACACGTCCTTCAAAATGCCATCGTACTACAGATGTGACCGTGCTCTAAGGATGAGGCGAAATATTTCTGCACGCAAACAAACATTTACCGAGAAGAGAAGGAATGCCTATATGAACATATGAGCCATTGCAAGGCAGCACTACACTATCGCTATCAAAAAGTCTGCCATTAACTTTTCACTGGAATTGCTCCAGGCACGTTAACGTTTTGTTTTTCTGCCACTGCTGTACTTAGCAGATGTCTATGTGACATTTCAGTTGAACATTTGTCACATTTTGCACCACGTTTTGTGGAACATCAAGTTCTGTTCCGGTTGGGAAGCTAACCATCTTGAGCCAATATGCTCAGCATAGGAGTTTCAGCTAGAAGTCGAAATATTTAAAACATGATCATGTTTTGTGAGGACAATTGACCTGATGGTTTTAAGTAATGTTGCAAGATATACACACACTATAAGGAGATTGTTGGTCCCAACAGCGAATGCGCGATGAAATGCATAGTGTAAAGCATGTCAAATGGCTTTTGAAAGTTTAAATAATTACAAAACGCCTCTGGACATTCTTATGCAAACTACCGAAGACGTCTGAAGATATATTTAGCATTGTGGAGACTTGTTTACAAGTCATGGGCTTTCACCATTGACATGTTACAGTACATACAGCAAAACAAAACCATGGAAATTCATTTTTTTTATCGGTTATCATAATGAATTACAAATTTAAAAAACCTACCAAACACAATGTAAAAAAATTGCAAAAATTGATTAATAACGAGAAGAAAATTCAACATAAACGCTATCAAATTCACAATCTGGGTCAAATACAACAGCATGAAACATACAACTTTTCCCTTGGTAGGAAGCAAATGTCGCCACCTATTTGAAGCTGGTGCCTGCTATGCAAATTAGTTAACTCAGCATAGCAGCGTGCACAGACAATCTGCATTCCATGATCCGTACGTCATCTTGCCTTCACAATGGAGTTCCTGGAATTTGTCCAAATCTGGCGAATGATAAACGTATGGACTACAAAGAAAGGCGCTTCGTTATGAATGGTCTTTGTGCTCGACTTGAGAACATGCCAATGTCACAGGAAATTCAAGAGCTTGGGAATAACATGCCAATGTTACAGGAAATTCAAGAGCTGGTCAAAACTGTTTGGGAGATCTACTGGAAATGGAATTCGCAATGCTGTTTTAGTCTATTATACCAAGGACGTTATATAAGGTGAGGATGAGTGAGTGAGTGAGTGAGTGAGTGAGTGAGTGAGTGAGTGAGTGGGTGAGCAAGTGAGTGAGTGAGTGAGCGAGCGAGCGAGCGAGCGAGCGTGTGAGTGAGTGTGTGTGTGATTGAGTGATTTAGTGAGCGAGCGAGCGAGTGAGTGAATGAGTGAGTGAGTGAGTGAGTGAGTGAGTGAGTGAGTGAGTGAGTGAGTGAGATATAGAACCTTGATTATATAAAGTGTGCACATGTAGGTGTTTGAAATGTGTAGTGTGAATGGTTCCCAGTTTATAACAAATTATTGCCATCAATTTGCTAGCGAAGCGTGTCTCAATGTAATTATGTTTTTTCGAATGTGTCCCTGTTACTAGTATTGTAATTACATGTTTACACTGCCAATGTATTGGCAGGCGGTGAATGTCAAGATAGTGGTACCACAAGGGCCAATTCATACGTTGTAGAACCTTTTGGCAAACATTATTAAATGACAAACATTCCAGGTCATCGGGTCAATGGAATGCGCTACTTATTCACGGGAGGGGTCATTATTTTTAGATTTGTCTGTATCTTAAGATGGATACGTGTTAACCGAAATTTTTAATAAGCTACAACTACACTTGTCACTTAAAACTCTCTAACAATCCGTTTTTGGTATGACTTTATCATCCGAAAGGAAATATTTATCTATAAATCTAAAGGTTACCAAAGATATTCTCAAGCAGTTCAATCTTTTTGTTGATTTTCAAGTTTGCTATAGCAAAGTTTTCTCAATTATTTCACTTCTACAACTACAGCGAAGTTTGTCTCTTTCTCTAGCCCCAGGCAAAATCGGAATTATACCAGTTGTAAGGCCCACAGGGCTGTAATTTTCCAATAATTGCCTACAGTTTATTAACGTGACGGTTACGCAAGTAAAGATATCTACAGGCTGATTTACTCCCAGGGGTATACAAACAACAATCGTCTCTTCCTGTCAGATTGTGAAGTATATCAACTGTCTTTCAATACATAATCTCTGGATGAAACGGCACTCAACTAGATGAAGACACGACTTCGCTTTTCAGTATTCATGCCTAGTTATAAGTGTTATGGGCTAAGAATGCTGTTGAAAATCAATTGTTTTGTATTGGCCGTATCTCGTTGGTCTGGTTTGAGAAAAAAACCAAGAATATGCACAGAACGTAGATTGATATTTATCATTACCATAATTGTTTCTATTTTCGCTTTGTTATTCATATAACTGGACTAATGAAACAAAAATGGCCCTTTTTCAGCCCCTTCCCGTTGAATTATAGTCAAGTGAACATGCAAAATTTAACTGCATACATGTCATTGTCATCGGACAGATTGTAATCTGGATCTATCCTAGGACAGACATTAGTCAAACATTAATATCATTAGCCTATCCTACGATGATTTACAATTATACTAGTCCGGAATATTATTGCAACCTTTTTTGAACAAACTGAAATATTTGTCTATTTGATGATATTGGGGTTTTATTAAAAAAGTGGGAGGGGTGGATGGATAAAAAATCAAAATATTTTATTACCTATATATTCTTCATGGAACAAAAAACATCAACACATAGTCATATGAACAGTGATAATGTACAACAAAAGTTTTTCTACTCACAAGCAATTTCGAGAAACGTAGAATTTGCGTTTGCGAAATAAAACTTACCCCTTAAGAAGGCAGCTGTATCTAATGATATCAACAACAGCATTAAGAATTACAGCCTTAGGTTAAAAGCAATGACATAATTTAAGGGGGTGGTTGTGGCCTTGGCAGAATTTTAATTTAATGCTTCTATTTGGTCTTATAACATTAATGGTGATCGTTCAGATGCCAAACTTAAATGTCAAGTCTACCCAATGTGAGCACAAATGTTCTTGTTTGATAGCTTTGTTTGCCCTGTGAGGCCATGTAAGTAATCTATTTGGTAAACGTCCTTGTGTTTACGTTTTGCGGATCACTACTCATGCGAATAGCTAGGGACCACCTACATTTTGAGGCAACTGATGGTACTACGTCGCAATTAACAATACCATACCGCAGCTACATGCTGTCTAAAGTTATGTCTAAAATGCTGTTAACGGCGCGTTCTCATTCGCAATAGGTAATCGTACGACTTTTGCTGTCGTATAGAAAGGTTAAATCAATCAAGCTTTAAAAAAATACCAGCGACCTTCAACAATACAATACGTCGCGAATACTGCTAAAACATAATTTTGAAGAGGACCAGATTGTCTATACTCTAATGAAAAAAAAATTAGATTAGTTCTGTAGAGTCATTTGATATTGGCAAAACTTGAATATAAACAAGATATTGCCATACATTGTACATGTTACAATTGTCGCGCAATGGCGTTCTTCTGATTGGCTGTATTTTTAAATGGTTATTAATACGACATGATGTGGAATTCGTTACCTATTTAAGTAGTGAGTGTCAATAGTGTGAAAATATTCAACACAAGATTGGAGGAATACTGGGAGCAAAGGAGATACCTGGAATGAAAGAAGGTTGATTCCTCAAGGTATTCTCAAGGTATGGTTGCCAGTGTGCTGTGAGAACACACACACATGTGGTACCCGCTATCCTTTAAAACACTAGTCCAGCTCTGCAATACATCAACACACGTTACTACAAGGTGACGATCACCAATGGGTTGTCCCTACTGAATCATGTGGCTATACATAGCCAGCAAATTGGGCTATTACTCAGAGGACATTCGCTTCTCTCATGACGAATACCACAATTATTTCTAATTAGAGTCCATATATCTTGATCTAGGACACTGGCATGTTCAATACCACTGGATTGTGAGCTCATTGCGTATAAGAGCACGGAAACCATCCGCTGCCATCATGAACCACCATTACGAAAATGATAATCAGCATCCTTAAACAGGAAGTGATCACTCAATGTCGTCTTCCGTTTTCCTGTTAAGGAAATTGTCTCTAGACTCGACGTGATGATTTGCACAAAGTTATATATCTCGCCAGTATTATGCAGATACACTCTATATACTTGAGTCAGTTTGGTAACCGCTTGGGACCTCCAAGCTTCAATAACCATTTGTCATTCTTCCGTTGAATAGGGATCACGTAGAGTCTGAAACCTCCAGGAAAGACTTAACCGAGTCTACAGTCTGTCCCATATCCGTTGAAACAACGGGGTTTACCTCCAGGCACTATTATGGAGAAGCACGATCCTGTCGTCTTCTATCCGGCGCCAGTAGACTGCTGAGCGAATGAGGAGATACTGCTTAGAGAATGAGGAGATCTGAAGCTTGAAGATGGCAGATGATATCTCCGACGTTGAGAGTTAATCTTCCTAATGACCTCGGGTTTTGTATCGATTGCTCTTAATGGTCAGTGCCAGGACGATTTATCTCCGTGAGTTGAGAAATTTGTGGAGGTACCACGTACCACTTAAGATACACATGCATTAAGAATCGTGGCCATTTACAGTCGAGATAGAGTAATGGCCATGTCGCATCTGTTGTTCCTGACGGTATTTTGGAGGTTGTGTCGTGCTTGTGTCGTACAAACTTCAGCTGTACATTGTTACAGAAAAAGCAAAAGACAAATGCAAACGCGCATTTTGTTATTTGGTTTATCGGTATCTTGCACTTCCATTACTTCTACCATATCTTGATATCGATTTGTGATCATTGAAACTTATACTGTTCATTTATACATTATTCAATATATCTATCTGTACGTTTACTGATGGCGGTAATATAAATGATAACTTGAGTGAGTCGCAACTATTTCTGTAACTGTTACTCATTTGAAAAAAAAGGGGTGGCCATGCTATATGTGAACTCTATTTCACGTAATATCATTGGCCTTCGAGCGATTTTTAAACCAACAAAGTTCAGTTGAAATAAAGACTACTGCTATATTTAAATTCAATGCACGTATTCTGAGTATATTAAGGACGATGCGTAGGAAGGTTAGCAGTGTGGTTGGTTTTCCCCTGTAGCTATACGAAGTGTGAAGTGCTCATTTTCTCAAAGGATATATAGAGGACACTCCAATGCACTAGAGGTAACCAGCCACCCACACAGAATTGCACAATCTATATCGTATCTGTCATCATATAGTCTTCACACCTACCGTGATCCGGACCAGTCTAACGGTATGTTTGACGTGCAGTTAACGGAGCGTTCTCATTCGTAGTAATCGTACGACTTTTGCTGTCGCAGAAAAAGGTAAAAATCAAGCAAGATATAACTTTTTTGCAAGATCATGCCCGTGGACTAATTGTTAAGTGAGACAGTGGTATACAGAACATTGGCATGTCATCTATTTTAAGTCTATATGGGATCTAAACTATCCGATGAGTTTGACTCAAGCAAGAAGACTGTTTTTGTTGGTAGTTGAGGTGTGAAATACTTGAAAAAAATTGTAGATTTCTAGAAATAATTTCCTTCTTTCGGGGTAGTGTTGTGAACATAAAAAAATACATAAACAATACCAACAATCTTGGCAAACTAATTGTTGATCTGAATGAAGTCTACGGTCGTGAAACTATCGTAAGACGATTGCACGGTTTACGGCGAATTTCAAAGATTCGTATGATGCAACTATTTACCGCCAATAATGATCTGCAAGTGGGTAGAATGTGTTTATTTATTTATTTATCTTTTTTTAATGACAACCTTGACCACATCTTCACCTGTAACATTAAATCCAGGAAACACTTTAAAGCATTTGCCCAAATATATTTGTGTTAACCATATAAGCTAAAACCAAGTGACCAGAATAAGTTTCTTAGATCTAGCTATAGAGGGAAAGTAATATTGGAAAGTCATCTAATTCCCCCTTGTAATAATAAGGCAATAATTTATCCAACGTTTTGATGTACGACTTATCAGTACTTGCTTCTAGTACTAGATGTATTAATATCTGTCTTCGTCTATCATCATTAGCACAAAACTCATTTTACGACTAAAACTGTCATTTAAACTAATAAAAGGAGCGCACACAGAGCGTAGTGGCGTAAACAACTCAGATATGAGCTTTTTAGTGACATATTACCTGCAATATATTATTCGGTAATGCACGGGTCTCTCGTGTGTACGCAGTGTGCATCACATAATCATATAAGCACGATCAACAGTCACTGTTACAGGGCGCAACGAAAGAGCTAAAGACCTAGAACCATACATAACATACATAACACTAAACTTATTATGAAGTTATTTATAATCCTCTTGAACAAAGTAGGGGATCAAATGTGACTGATTGGAAATTCTTATCATCCATACCCTCATACCTCAAGAGGCAGATGGTTGAAAACTCAATGCAAAAAAATAATAACATGCGAGCACATGTAATTGCAGCTACCAATTCTGACATAATATGAGTTATAAGACAACTTGATCCAACCAAAATTGGCATCTTAAAAATTATGACTCAATGTGATAGTATTTGTGGTTTGTGCAACAAAAGATGCACTGTCTAAAGTGAGTAATTTCAGTAGAGCCCCCCACCCCCATGTCAAGAGACCTTTACTGGCAATGTGGGGTCGATATTTGAACAAATGTTCTTGTATTGCGGCTTCCTTGTCTGCCAATATTTCAGGCGCTGCATATTGAATTCCTTGTCAATGTCCGCCTGCTAGTTGAAATTGAGAAGCCAAGGAGTGATCATACGTCAAATTGACGTCTGTCGAGGGCCTAGTGGACGGTTGCCTTGTTTGATAATACGGCTCTTTAAAAACGTTAGATAGGGGTGGTACTATAGCATGAAAGTTTATCTGTGTTGATAATGACAGAATGGATAAACTGAACTTTGACTAACCAACACTAGAATTTATCGGTTGACTCCGTCAGCCTTATTCACGGAATGGACCCGTCTACTGTTCCAGAACGTGACATCGGTGACACGTGACTGCAGCAGATAAATGCCAGATAAACTGTGTCGCCCCCCGTCTCCATTCAGCGGGTGGTTCGAGTCATTTCTGGTGGCGTCTTCTATACCCGTGGAAAGCAGGGCCTAGGGTCACTTCAAATGGTGGTACTGAATTTTTTGGTCTTGTTTCGCACTTATAACTCAAAATCTTTTTGATGGATTTGATACATTTTGGTATTTATGTAGTTATTGGAGCCACAGATTAAGATGGTGATTCTGGCTGTCCGAGCAAGAGGAAGATAGCTTTGATTGGTTGATTGATGCACTCACCTCACCTCAGCTCACCTAATCCCATTTAGAGCTTAAAAGATGGTCGTCACCTATATCCGTCATGATGCACGGAAACGTCATATTCATAGCAATATTTTAGGCATTCTTGGAAAACTTTGACTTCTAGCTTGACACTGCTATGCTAGCATGTCTGCCTCAAAGTAGCTATGAAGTTAAAGTTGCCCGTACATCTATAACAGATGCTTGGGGTTGGCGCCCATCTCCATTTCTGTAGCCCGTGGGCCACACATTTGTGCAAGCCACTACAGCAGGGGGGCTGATCCCTTGGAAGTTATGTATACTCCCATACTGCTATGTTAGCATTTTGCCTCGAAGTTGCTATGAAGTCTCCCACGCATATCACACCAGGTGTTCCAGCGAGCGATAATAGACGTGGAAAGATTGACCTGAGTGTCATACAGGTCTTGGAAACTGTCTAATTTATTTTCTCTAGGGATCATCAATTCCCCATTTCCCCCAAATCAAACGTACATGTAGCCGTCAGTAGAGTATGATTGGGACTTCCATATTACGCGAAATCAGGACAAAAATTAAAACACGACAACATCTGAGAAAGAGTGCGTGAGGTATAAGTAACATCGACGGAAGAGGACATGGTGATATCATTTATCAGACACTTGGTATAGAAAGAAAGATATGAAATAGGATATCATAATATCAAAACTGAATTTTAAATATAAACCAGAAGGCAATATAAGACATTTTATTGGAGACATTATACAAAAGACACTATACAAGAAATACAAAATAAAATACACAATGTAAGAGGCGCTACATACATGTAGCAGAAAGTATGTAAGGGAAACTATTATACACTGTACAAGAGACACTATATTAGAGACGCCATACGAGATATTATGTAACAGACACTGTACAAGGGAATGTGCAATAGACACACTATATGAGATACTATAAAGTGTACACCGGGCCCTATAAAACAGCAATGCATAGGTCATACTATGTAACAGACACAATATAGGAGACATTAACAAATTATACAACAAGCAGGCAGAATAGCTTGAGAGGTAGGGCCTCTAAGACCAAGAAGACTAGAAAAATCTTGATGACTGATAGGACCTTCTGTCTACATGTGGAAGATAAGACTAGAAAATGTTGCAAAAATCCCGTTACGTTAAGGACTTCAAAGCGTAGAATCCCAGCTCTATCGACTGATAATGAATCTTCAGATCACTCCGGTTTGCGGCTTATGTTCTGACGTAGTACAACCGCGGGGAGCGTTACCGTTGAACCGTATTATGTTTCACACCAAAGCCAACTTCACAGCGAGAAGATAAGGTTTTCCACCGTTGACTATTACCTGTTACCATAAGTAGAGTAACTTAAAGGTTGATGTATAGCTCCTGTCGATCGGAGATGACTATCTCTCCCCCCCCCCCCCCTCTCTCTCTCTCTCTCTCTCTCTCTCTCTCTCTCGTATGGTAAGGAGTATTGGGGCTGAATGTTGTGTACACACCAACTCCTAAATGGAGTGAATTATGAGTAGCAGAAGTAGTAGCATAGACAGGCATTAGACAGGCTCTCTTTCGCCTCTCTCTCTCTCTCTCTCTATATATATATATATATATAGAGAGAGAGAGAGAGAGAGAGAAAAGAGAGAGAGAGAGTTAGAGAGCCGTTATAGCGCATCTTTAATTCTCTTTGCTCATACATGTATATATTAATTTTGATATGAAAAGTAATTACATTGACAATATTTTCATTTTGTATTCTTATGTCTCAAGAGGTTCATCAGAAATCTTTACTGACACGACAAAAGTACGGCGAATCTTAGCATATCTTCGTGCTTCTACATTTAGATTGTTAGTACAGATTCTTATTTTGTGATTGCCCTAGGAAGTTTAAAACTGTTTCATCTGTCTCCAAGGTGTGCCCGACAATTAGTTCCATAGCACACCAGAGGCATTAGTGTGCTGACACATCAACCTTATCCATTAACATTGCTGTAGACGTCTAGGGTGGGAGGGTTAGGTCTCTCCGTGGTTCTCTACGGGAATACCGACCCCTGTGTGACTCACCATCTGGAGTGTGGGTCACAGAGGGGATTAGAAGTACATAACCATCCATCAAGTTAACTGTCCTCCCCCATCTGTGGTCCAACCTTTGAGAGTTAACGCTGACAAATGCTGACGGGTGAAGCTTGAAGCTACATGGCAGACTAACACACCCCCTTTCCACTTAGACGGTTGAAGGACCATTCAGTCATAGGAATTTCATCGTTAAAGACAAGTGTATCTTGTACGTTTTCTTTTTACTTTTGTCTTACTTATTATTCTTTAAAATCATAAATCAAAACCGACTCGTAACGTTAACGTCGCGATAAATCCATTCTTCTGCCGCACAGTGATCCCTTGCCAGTGAAAAATGACAATAACTTGATCGATGAATGTGATTTTTTCTCATATAAAGATTATAAAATGCATGCATGTCATTTTACATCGAGATATCGTAACAGACAGTTATGCTACAGTACCATCGAAAACCGCCAGGGGACCACAAACAAATAGTTTCTTTATTTCACCAAACCTTTTAAAACACCAATACCATTAAAAAACTCACCCTAGTCCTCTGGAGTTATGCTATCTACTGACAAATACAGAAACAGGCAAACACATACACACGGCGCTAAGTATAACCTTGTTTTAAGTAAAAAGGATTTGATAGAGGATCGGGATATCTTATTAAACGTTGGAAAACACGTCCTACGTACGGCAAAATATAAAAAAATACAACAAATATAGATAGATAGATAGATACACGGTTTAATGCCCAATAATTGTAACATTGACAATGTATGGCAACGTGTAGACAACATGGTGCAAGTCTGATACTACACATATACGTTAAATCACAACAACTTCAGTCACTACAATACTAGTGGCCTACATTGAGTGGAATCTACGGTAAGTAATTAAGGAAAATATTACATACATCAGATTGAGTATTTCTATGCTACTAGCGGCATAATATATGTCAAAACTTATTTAGAAATGGTGCAGTTTCTTTTTATGTACAGTGCACTGGGAGCTGGCAAGAGTGTTCTAAGTGTTGGTACAAATGTCAGCGTTTGAAATGATGTATGGGGTACGTACGGCTACTTACTAATCCTAAGGCTTCTACACCGCGTGGTGTGCTGAGATAACCAAGACACACCGGCCATAAATACGAGGAGACAAATTCTCGATTTCCATAGGATCAAGGCACACCGGTTATCAACTAGATACCGGACAAAGTACTCGTTCAGCTGAAATACTTTCCGCCTCACGTGATGTTCAAGATTTATGTACTGAAGTTTAGAATTCCTTGGCAGTTTTATAAGCTGGATATGTCAAATTGTCTGTCCCCGGGGAGGGAAGCCTTACAATTTATACGGCAAACGTGACTCAAATAGCTGGGTACAAAAAGGTAACGGTACTTGTAAGGAAATGTACCTTGCTTGTCACTGTGTGAACAGATAGGTGTGCCCAAGTGATTGATTCAAGGCCTCAATTTTAAACAGACCTAGAGCGAAAATGATGTAATGTTGAATACAGGACCAACCAGAAATATTTAAAGTAAGGTCCTATTTGATATCGCATTTTATAACAGGTACAGTACAGAGATGATTTTGGCTTCTGGTTCCCTGACCATATCATTTCACACTACATTTTTAATGATCACAACATACTTAAAAATGCATTTAGATCAGATACGATGTAGCATTTTATTTTCCTATAAAGAAAGGAGATTTACATTATTACATGAAAATAATTGTGAAAATTTGTCTCTAGCATATACTGTTATGACAAATGTGAGGTTAAGCAAAATTAGTGTACATTCTGTCTTCTCAATAGACTATATTTTCATCATCATTCGATCTCCTTTTTCCTTACCTCTTTGCCGGAAAAGTTCAGACGCAATGTTTGGAGATCAATGTCTTATGATGATAGATCACATACCCGATGTGCTTAAAGGTCTATTACAGCATGGTTTTGCTATGCCTGACTTCCTCTCAGTTCCCACGTCAATTGAATTTATGGCTGAAATTTCACGGTTTACCGAAAACCGCGATTGTGTAAACATGAGGAGTACAAGATTCCTCATCTATGACCTCATGTGTGTTATAGGTCAACTACATACGGGGCAACGTTTATCTTTCATAAACGCTACAAAGAATACAGTAAATTCTTCTGGTACCTACAACCGTTTCTGAATACAGACGGAGGACGCCATAGGCTGTAAAGTCAACGTTTATCTTACATGGACGAGGCATGATAACGGAATAAACTAATATTCTTGTACCTACATCCGTAACTGAATGCAGACTGAGGACGCGACAGGCTATCTTGTACATTCCATTGACTGTTTACCTTGGGAATTGTGTGCAATGTACATAGAGTTCATTGACAGGGCATCGTGGTGGTCGGGCCAAGCTAACACTCACAATTTTGTGTGCTGACAACTATATACTTCAACTTCGTTTAACAGAACAAAAACTGACCAAGCTGAACATATTTAATGTGAGCTAGTAAATTTATGTTTCTGCAATATTAGAAGGCAGAAAATGTACTTATATTTGAAAACTTTGGCCGCACTTTTTTTATCATAGCGGCTTATGGAAATACATTTTGTCTGAGATTTCACAAGATTCCCCGAAAATAGAGAAAAATTTCACGAATTTGCCATCATTGATAGTGCGATGCATTTAAACGCCTTTACAAATATATTCTGCATGCAAAATTTGTATTCTCAACCTAGTCGTAAAGTTTTGAAATTTACTACATTGAACTATTAGCATTTGAGGTAGATTTTACAGCTTTCCTGTCTCCCTTTAAAAGCAACCATTTACTACCGCCACGTCGGTGTCATCGAAGAGGGATGCAGAGGACCAAACAAACCTATAAATGCTCACATCTAGAGAGATAAGGTCTCCTTTCTGCACTAATACTGGCTTTATTTACAGTTTGCCCTAAAGGTTTGACCTTGAAGATGCCACGCCAGTGGAAAATAACCCGAGTGTCGCTATACAGGGAGAGAATAATGGGAAATAAAAAGGCCCGAATGGGCTACCCTGAAAACCAGATTCAACCCGGCAATGCTTTGGTCATATCAGACCCTAAACCAAATCAAATGCATTCTTCAAATCATTATAGCAAGAAAAAATGAAATATCTTCAGTAAGTATTCTTGAATTGGTACTGGAAACTGAATTTTCTGTATTTGATTGATGCAATGATGAAATGGGTATCTGTGATAAATTTGGTCAAAAATTATACGTCCGTCCCAAGCACTTTGCCAATGTTATCCATCCCTCGCTGTCCCAAAACGGAATATCTTGAGTAAGCAATCTCAAATTGGTACTGGAAACTGAATTTTCTGTATTTGATTGATGCAATGATGAAATGGGTATCTGTGATAAATTTGGTGAAAAATTATATGTCCGTCCCAAGCACTTTGGCATTGTTATCCATCCCACGCCGCGAAAGTCATTCCATCATACCAGGATAATGCGTTGCAGACCGTTTCATAAGGGGTTTACCTACCAAAGAAGAGGACTTATCGAGTCTACTCAATGATGTATTGATTGCACTGACCTGATGGTTTGCCAAGGTCAACTTTTGTGGAATGACTTATTCAAGATCTGGTTTGGGAACTATCAAAGGATGTCTATGCAACGGTACGAGGGAATCCAATGATAACATACGGGATAAATGAATAAGACGTTGATTATACGCAGAGTTGCAGCCGGAATACTAATATAGTTCTGTCTGCCCTATGTCCAACAGTATTATCTGACTGTATGGTTGAAAATATACAACAAAGTCTTCTTCATTACACAACCTTCTTTTAATTCTTCCGTAGACGTTTCGACGACCATCTGTCGCCTTCATTAGTTTTTTTATTATCATTTTTGTACTGATGAAGGCGACAGATGGTCGTCGAAACGTCTACAGAAAAATTAAAAGAAGGTTGTGTAACGAAGAAAACATTTTTTTAATTGATGTACCAACCTATTGGAAATATTTACAGATGATTGAAATATAGTTTGACATGGATTAGGTTCTCGTAGAAATCTTCAGTACATGGGAGCCCGCTTTACAACGCAAATGAAGTACAATTATAGCAGTCCCTATGTTGTTGCCGTACCATATAAGACCTATTCTTACATGATTTACACACCAGTGACTTTTGAATACGGTCCTTATCCTTGTCCTTATACGAGCCAGTGACCGTTTAAGTTAGATACTACTTTTGTGTAGATGACGGTTAGTCGTGAGCATTTTGAATCCTGATTTCAGTTCTTTTGGTTTCGATATTAGGGTACGAAGGCCAAAAAAACAAAAAAACACAACATTTTCGGTCAGTAGATGGCCAAGTTTGCCACGAAATCGATTCTAGAAATTCACTGAGATGCCCCCATATCTATACTGGTTAAGAATTAAGACAAATACATGTGTATAAAATTTCTTCAAAGTTTGTTTTCATACAATTTTTATACACTTTCCTTTTTTCAGATAGAAGATCTTATTCATGATGCTGAGAACAAAATGAACACTTGATGCTGTTTTGATAGACTTTGCGGCTTGTGATAATGATCATGCAGTTCCGGAGGATCATGAGGATGGATGATGGTGTATATGGCATGTCATTACAACTGCATCTGCTGCGGTTGATGATCATGATCATCATCTTGATGATACCTCATAATAACGGTGCTTATGACTATGATAACGACAACGGTTTCATCAGAAATGGCTTTCGTACTCAACTTGCCATAAAGTTGCCGTTAGACTTCAAGCGCATTAAGTCAGACACTATGATGATGATGATGATGTGCTTATTTTCACACCTCGAGGATATCTTTGGAGAATTTGAAAGCACCTGTTGCACAATGAATATCAGAAAGTCATTTAGCCCCCTTTCAGCCATAACTGAGTGACCGCATTGTGACCACAGCTAGAGATTTTAACCTCGGCCAAAAAGGTTATGTTTTTGGTACGTGTGATTGTAGGTATGTAGTAGACCCGCATAACTCGAGAACGCACGGTACTGCAGCGGAACTTCCGGGTTTGATATTTCGAGTTCTTGACATACTGCGGCTATGTTTTTTGGGTGGTAGACAGCTCTTGATGCCCAAAGTAAGTGGTATAAGTTTGGTAACCCTAGCGGCTAATTCTATAATTGAAATATGTAAAAATGTTACAAGTCTAATCTAAAAAACAAACAAATGAAAAGCAGTCAGTTTGTCATCAAGGAAATTCGTTGAGCTATCTGACGATTTTTTCTTGTCGCTCACCGATCACAACCTTCGGTCCAAACTCTATTTGATAGCATGAGAGGACGAATGAAGGTTCTTCATTTCTAATATAGACATTCAATCAGTATTTACAATGGGGGAGGGGAAGAGCTCACGAAAGACCTTGATGAAACTAAGGCTACCCACGCAGACAAAACCTTGATCCAACCCAATCATCGTCTCCAAACAACGGTGCAATCATTCTCACAATGTTTATGACCTTCGGGGACGATCCTCTTGTTGTAAAACTTCCCACAGCAGCCACCCTGAGGGATTCCTTTGTCTAAAATCCCACGTTGAGACGTCCATCAACATTTGACCTCGAATCACATTGAGAGGAACGGACAAAGAGGTGTTGAAGGTCATTTTCACAGGGGAGAAGACCTCCGTTGTACTAATTGAAGCAATATCGTCATCATTTCAACCGTATATCTTTCAGCTCATAAAACTAATTGTAGGGATCCATTTTATGTGCAATAAAAACAAGGTCGCGATTTATTATATTTTCTTAAAGGTCAATCTGTGTATTCTAATTCACGATAGTTTTGTAACCCTTTTTGCGTTTGTTTATCTTTTCTATGGAAGTCGTGCTGTCAATTTTTTTGGTCGCCACCCTAGTGAAATGGTTTGTAAGTGAATATTGCGGGTATGGATTTTAAGTATAATGGCAATAAAAAAATCTAATAGGGTTATTATGGGCTGTTGGTACCGGTCTCCCGACAATTTAGGAACTATGCCCAAAAGCAGTTACTCAAGCAACTGGATATGATTTTGGAAACTTCCAGACGTTTCAGATATCTTTCGTCAGTGACACTGAAGTGATCTGGAAGAAACTGGTCTTTAATATTCTAACTATGAATGAAGACAATTTTAGATGTCCAATAGGAGTCATTGTGAGACAATGTCAAACTGAACACAATTTGGATTCAAATAGAAACAAAGGTAAGGCAAAGTCAAACTGAAGACAATTGAAATTGTCTTCATTCATAGTTAGAATATAGAAGACCAGTTTCTTCCAGATCACTTCAGTGTCACTGACAAAAGATAGTGGATACTATCTAAAACATCTGACCGCTTCCAAAATCATATCCAATTGCTTGAGTAACTATTTTTTGGTATATCTTATTGCCTGGATGTCTTACCTTCATCGACGTAATTTAGGAGTTATCACAGTTGCACTAACCATGTCATTTCGTGTCCATTATTCGACCCGTTTAACCTTGAAATTGAAATTGAATCGTCAGTAATGATACAGTTTATTTGTGGCGTTCGTCAATTTCGGCGACGGCATGGTTTCTTCGCACCACCAATCATTTTGCGCTGTAACGTCATATTTATACAATGCATGGCTCACGCTCCATATTCGAAATAATCTTTTCAGGAGGTAGCACGAGTTATCGAATAAATTTACATTCATAAAACACAGGTAAGTACGTCTGACGATAAAGTAATGAATATCACTGTTTAGATGATACAGTGTTAGTGGAATATCTCACAACAGAGAATAGAAATTACCAAAGGTTTTGTCAAATTTGTTCAAACATTATGAATTGAAGATGAACGTTATTAATGCAACTAGACAAACCATCGATCATAGTAAAACATAACAGCTCTTGTATCTCCACCATAACAGAAAGGCTAGGTGAAATTAAATTTATCCAGCAATAGTCTCATTTTCTATCTGTGAACTGTATCTTTTCAACATGTCTTGTTGTGACCTGTACTTAGTCGGTGTGGCAAAAAGTGCAATAAAGGTCTAGGCAGCAAAAGACGAAAATTGCTGTAACGCTACTACACCTTTATCCGTTGGTTAACCTATATTCGTTGCTTTAAAAAACAGGGTATTTGTGGATATCACGTTGTCGGACGTTGGTTTAAAATTTCAATAATTTCAGTACATTGCAGATTGAAACTACCACCCGCCGACTTCATGTGCCTATATCCCCAGTTTTGCAAAACAATGGATATAGGTTACCCCGCGGATAAAGGTGAACCAGCGTTACGGAAAATATCGCACTTTGATTATATGTCATTTAAAATGACGTTGGTTTCTAAGCTCTAGATTTCTCCTGCAAGCAAAATACGAGTCACATGACAATCATAAAGATAATAGGTAATATGCTAGGCGTGCCTAAAGGAATTTCAATCTCGCTGACGTTACATTTTTCGACACTCCATAAAGTTCCTTAAACCCACCGAGGTATTAAGGCAACACTGACTAGTTATTTTGATGGCAGCCTCTAAAGACCACAAAAATAATGCGCGAGGGTGAAAACAATTTGAACAATTTACTCCCAAAAGATGCTGCTAAACCAAAAAACGTTTGCATATGATCCTTATGAGTCAGCGGTTCATTTTTTATAGTTAGCTGTACTTGTATTGAATTCCTCTGCCAGTTCATTCTAGTGGCGCTGAAGAAAAGTGATGGATGTCACTCAAAAAGTCCAGAAGTAAATGTCCGTTTTTGTATTATGTTGTAGAGATTGAATTGTATTTGAACACAGGACTATACATCCGGTCTAGTCTTATCCAGGCGCGGTTTGTCATTTGTTCACCTCTAGTAAGACCGTAAGAGACAAGCATAAACCATTCCAATCAGGATTATATTATTTATTATTGATATCCTTGTATAATCATAAAGAGGGAACAAGGGCGCTGTGGCCCCATACCCTGACCATGTGCACACTGCAGAGCAGATCCTCTGGCAAGCATAAAGTTCTGAATGACCAGGATGTAATTCGGTCAGATGTGGCCCCCAATTGCATAGATTTTAGAACAGACGAAATCAATGCGCGCGCGGATGTCATCCATAAAATTAAGGCACTGTGGCCCAATATTAAATAAAAAAAGAGTCACCATAAAAATAAGTGACTGTACTTGATTAGATCTAAATCTAGAGATATGCGCACGTAATTTCTGGTACAGGTTTTACGTTTGTAGTAATTACGCTCGGCGGGTTTGACACAACATGTGGAGAAGAACTTTCCATCGATTTACTGGAAGATAATCACGTCATAGATCTTAATCTGCACATCCCTTAATCCTCAAGCAAACGTTAATTAAAGTCTACAGGCTTCGTGCGATGTTGTCTGAATTAAACCAACACATTTGGCGGCTGCTTTTGCTTCGTAACGATTTAATTCCTCTTCGCGTCAACGTAAGGCCGAGCTGAATTGGTTATTCAGATGACATCTGCGGGAGTATTTCTAGATTTCTTTAAAACTTTCTGTGTTTATAGAATGATAGTGATGTAATCTTGAACCGTTATATTTCAGTGACATAAGTACTTAACGGCCGGATGAGAGTATACCTTTGAAACTTTAAATGTTAATACCACCGCAATCTTTCCACTAGGATGGCGCTCTCGCCGCGCTCTCTCTGCGACCTAAAATTTGACAGATCGCTCAACGAATTCTACAGAAAAGAAACGAATCTTTTTTTACACTTTTTCAGGTGCTGGTGTTGATAGCCTTTTTTACAGTAAGATGGTTTTAAGTTAGCAGAGGCGTTAGTGTTATTTACAAGGATTTTAAAACGCCAGTAGAAGTTTTGAAATTCAGTGGATCCCTTTCAATGTGACATTCCCTACCAAGCAGATCCCTTTCCATTGTTTTGAGTATCGCCCAATCACAAGCGTTCACAGATAATTAGGTACAGGTCCAGACCTGGACCTGATCCTCTAAAACTGAACCGTACCTGTAACTGAATTTTCTGTACCGGTACCCAACCCAAAATATCATGCATTCTTACCACATGATGTTTTTACACTGTGGTTCTCCATAAACATTATTTTTACGATTTAAATCACTCTTTAGGTGCACGCAGAATCCCACACGTAACGAATACAGCTTCAAACGCTTTTGTGGGTCACTCGTAAAGTCACTGCCTACGTCAGAGATTTACCTCAGAGTCGTCCAAAATCTACATCCCATAGGAAACAGACGACATACTGTCTGCTTTTAAGCCTGACCTTCTTGTTCTGTACCACTCTAAAATGCATTATAATACTATAAACCATAACCTTCTTAGAAAGGCTGGTCGACAAGCTGACTAATGATGTTCAGGTTAAAAAGAGAGATAAAAAAAGAAGTTGGGAAATATTTGTCGCCTGTGTGCAAATGATGGAATTCGTCCAGCTAGGTCAATATTAAAATTCTTCCAGCCGGGTAAATATTAGAATTAAATACTTCGGACCTTTGTTCAATTGTAAAGCTTTTTTATTGTATTGTCTTTTTTTTTAAATTTCTTCATGACATATGATTTAAATAACTAATTTTATTTTTGGTACTTTGCCATTATCAATTACACATACATAGATAGTAGCATTTTGTTTTCTTTGTAATTCTTTGTTTTCCGGAAGCAAGCCTCGAGCTCGTAAACAAATATTTTTGTTGCATTCTCTTCTTATATTTCAAATCTGAAATTTAAAAGTCAAATGAATAAATATATTGATAAAAAGGCCCCGAAATGACAATTCTATCTGAATGAATGAATGATTTATTAAAACGTGATACTTTGCACCAAAAAATAAATTACATGGCAAAATGCATATTACCACGAGACATACGTTATAGATGAACAATATGGCAAAACATTAAAATTGTCCTTTACAATACACCAGCGTCATCTTTATTTATTATACATTTTTGCATCTCCTAATATCATATTTCGCTGGATATAGGCGTACATAATAACCACGCTATAATTTGCTCAATGTTAGATAATTGCGGCTCATTATAGACTTATGCGTCAAGACGGGAAGCAAGAGGGATTTAGGTTCGTCAAAACGACGTCATACAGTTGTAAAACATAGATATCAGTGACAAGGCCTTGCGGTGGTTATTTCGCATACTGTAAATGCAGAAATGTTCACGGTAGTTTTATGTTCGCGGTTTTCGCTGTGGCCTCTTCACCGTGAAAACCACC
>NC_049993.1:14475993-14478485 GCF_000003815.2 Branchiostoma floridae
CGCGAAAGTAAATCCCTCCAAACTTAAATGCATTTTCAGTACAGACACGCATAAAAAAAAAGACACAGGTTTTCATCAAACTAAATCTCAATACTGTTTGCTTGAAATAAAGAGAATTTTTCGCACAAAAAAAGTCTTGTTTTAACTTTAAGTTAATAACTATTCATTTGTACCTGAATGTGGAAACAATACCAGAGAAGAAATTAAATCATGAAAAAATGAGGGAAAATCAGGGACTTTATACGATAAATGATTCCCCCATCTTCACACTGTCAAACTTGAACTTTGGCCGAATTTACCAGGTGGCGCGAACTTCAGTTTTGTCCGTAGCGGTCCCGTATTTTACCCACCTGTCTCAAATAAGTGTGAAAAAAATTCTAAAAGTTGATTGCCGCAATGAGTTGCCGCAAAAAGGCGCTTTAGGTCGCAAAGAGGTCGCAATGTGATCTGTCTAGTGTGCGTTGTGAGGGGGTGGGGGGTGAGTTATGTCTGTATTACGAGACAGACAGGCGTGGCCTGTGTGATTCGTATCTGTCAGAACCGTCCAACCCATGCGTCGTCGTCTGGTCTGGGGGAAGGACTCGAGAACTACTGAACGCTTTGCTCGCTGAGTGGAGATGCCTCTACTCAATCACAACTAGCTAGGGGACATTTCATCACACAACGACGCCTATATGAAGGGCATTGACCAACAAAATGCTGTAAAATGAAATGTGTTTTGTTTTCTCTTTCAATTATGTCTGTAACATCAAGTTCTCTGCCAATTTTTACTACTGCTGTACTACAAAATGTTTCAAAAGCAAATTTATAATACCGCGAAAAAAAACTAGATTATTTCCCCACAAAACTACATTAATCTGCAATGCTCGCTTATGTTTATTTGTCAATGACTTGAATAATTTTAACGTTGCTTTGTTTTAGCATAAATTTAAGGGTTAATTCAAGAAGTTTAATGAAGAAAGGATTGCTTTGTGCTGCTGTGCATGCATACTTTATGTTAGAAGCATTCGAAACGATTGCGACTCATAGCGATTTCTTTGTAAACTGCAGATAACAAAAAAAATATAACCGGTACAGACATACATTCTAACTAAATTGTCGAAGAGTTTTTATTCAATGTGTGTCGGCAAGATATATTAATCTGAAATGAAAAATGATGTGAATTATTTCACACAGCTTCAAAGGTATAGTATATACGTTTGCGACCATATTGCATATTCACGTAGGCACGATCTGGTCTGGAATATTTATCAGGTATTTTTTCTACACATATGTGACATATTCCTATGTTTTAGTGTAATAGTCTCATATCTTTTAAGTTAACCCAATTCCTTGTAGACCATTAAGAACTCGCCTCTAGGCTGTTCTAAATAAAGTACGTTCTCGTAGCTTGAGGGAATCATTATTGTGTTTGAGAATTGTCGTTTCTATATCATGAGACGTCGTAAAAACGTCGGCATTCTATGTACTATAATGATATCTATTATTAGCTGTGTAAATGTTATACCAGCAATGTTTCATTGCGATTTTTGTTCTGTTCCATTCATTGAATACACAAATACATTTGACATTGGTATGCACAATCGCTCCCTTATCATTGCATTCTACTTACGTTTTTCAGTCATATTATGTTGCTATTACATAGATCATAGAAACGTAAGTATATATAAACCCGGCCGATGTCTATAGATAAAAACGGTTCATGAATAACTTTACAATTGCGGCATTTTTCGCCATTTTACCTAAAAAAAGTATTAAATATCTCAAGCAAATAAACTACTAGTAAGTAAGAAATAAATCATTTTTTTTTCAGGAGACGTGTATGGTTGGAAAATCATTTTATTACGTAACCTGGACAGCCCTTATTCCAGTGTTTTACTGCGCTCGTACTTTTTCCAGGTTCTGCAGTGTGGCGCTTTTGCCAAATGGCGTTTGTCAAGTTTCACAATTTCAAGTTTACTGTTGTTGTTATATATCAGTGATGTTCTGCTGCTGCAGTGGTCATGACCGTCTTTATCTGCAATCAGTTCTTATTTAAGTGCATTTACTGTGTTCTGTGTACTTGTTACGGTGACAAAAGCATATTAAAAACATACCAAAATCATGAAAATCCGTCGTTCCCTTCTTGAGTTATCCACTTCAGAATTTTTTGACAAAAATGCCCCTGCTATCCCAAACCTAGTTGCTAGGGGGCCCAAACTTATGTCACTTCTTCCTGAGCACAAGAGCTATCTAAAACCTTTAAATTCGTGACCATAGGTTGTTCAGAACACGAGATAGCAAAACCGGCAGTTGCGCTGCAGTACCAAGGGAAGCCGCTAGGGGGCCCAAAATCTAATCACTTTCAGCTTTCATCACACCTCACCAACACTCTAAGTATGACACCAATCCATCCAGCCGTTCTCTGAGTTATCTTGTTGACAGACAGACAGACACACAAACGCTACTGAAAATATTACCTCCATGACATTTCATGGAGGTAAAAAGAAAGT
>NC_049993.1:14478585-14480323 GCF_000003815.2 Branchiostoma floridae
CGAAGAAAGGCAAAAGGCCCTTCAAGACGTGCTTAAGTCCTTAGATACTGACGATAAGGTAAGAAATGGCCATATTTATATTCACAAGCATTTGAACAATAAACGTTTCTGTCCAACACAATTTCTAAAACTGCTGTAGTTTTTCTGAGATTTTTAGGCTAAATTTTCTCATGACAGTTTACAATGCTTAGCAATAGACACAGTTTTGCAGTTGATAATAGATCTAGTTCTTATTCTTTGTGATCTAAATGTACTTTCTTTAAAAATATGAGGTATTTAAGATATTTCGTTGTATTTGTTGTAAGGCAGTGACTTGAGCGTTTATACTGTTATATCTTAGTAAATGGGGGGGGGGGGCATGTTTGGCTGTAGGGACGATAAGCAAATATTCAGAGTACAAATAAAATACGAAGGTCCAAAGTTTGAAATAGGTCGGTTTAGTATTTAAACACAATAGCTGACAAGAAAGCTTGTAAACGTACCCATCAGTTTCGCCATTACAGTATTTCACGAAATGATAATATTAATAATGGTATGTAAGATGATAGTCTTGTGTACAGTGAATTTGTATAACAAAAAATATTTTAATCTTAAGAGCTTTTCGCTTTCACACGCGTACTGCTCAATCTTCAGTTGGCGTTTTGTCTAATTTTGTCCATCTACACATTATATATAATGTTTATTAAAAATTCTTGCCCGTGGGCTAGTTGCATGTGACATGGGACATTCAGACAAAGTAAGAAAACAATATCAAAGGTGTCTACTCTAGTCTTAAACTAGTAAAAGCTAACTCTAGGTCCTTAGTTATAAAATTCATCGTCTACATTTAGGGATTGGCGGACAAAAGGAAGGAGATCTTGACACTGACCTTGCTCCAGCTGACCCAGCAGCTGCAAGATGGACAGCTGTCAGCTGTACAGGTGCTACAGGCATACCAGGAGAAGGTACGGAATTCAAACATGTGACAGATAACATGCTAAACTATGTCAACACATTTGTTTAGCCTTTGTATGTAGGATTTCGAAAAAAAATGCATGTCTGTCCATTAACGTTGTGAAGTTATGCGTGGATTTGTGTCCAGTCTTGTAGCTTCATTGCGGCTGGAAATGGCTGACTGGGTACTAAAATC
Organism: Branchiostoma floridae; assembly: GCF_000003815.2. NCBI lineage: Eukaryota > Metazoa > Chordata > Leptocardii > Amphioxiformes > Branchiostomatidae > Branchiostoma > Branchiostoma floridae. Next base: position 14,479,715 of record NC_049993.1, read on the forward strand.
CAACGCAATTTTCTCAGAGGTTTACATTATTCATGTTTTGTTGTTGTTGTTGTTGTTGTTGTTGTTGTTGCTGCTTCAGGCCCTAGCAGTCCACGACGGCATCAATTGCATCACTGAACCCATCCCGAACGCACTCGTAGGCATACTTTGCTTTATACCTGTACTCAAAATGACAGTTACAAAATATATTTACTATCTATAGTGTCATACCATTATGCATATATTAATGGGGAGGGAGTAAATAGATGCAATTTTTAAGCAAATATCATAGTTATCTCTGGTATGTAATTGTATGAATCTGGACAATAAACTTGGCTTACCAGTCATACTGCGATAAAACGTATGCGAGCTGGGGAGGGTGGTGCCTGCAGTTGATGACTAACTTGCTGTGACAGCTCGTTTTTTTTAATAAAGCAACTAGAACAAGTTGATAGAGGGTCCCAACCTACATCATTTCCCCATTTAAATGAGGGAATTTACACCTCCATACCCTATTCAACAATTCATTTGCAGACGAGAGCCCAGGAATTAGACAGCACCGATCAAAAGCCGGGTCTGCTGTATGGAGTCCCCGTGTCAATCAAAGACAACATCAACATCAAGGTATGT
>NC_049993.1:14484978-14486927 GCF_000003815.2 Branchiostoma floridae
ATCTATACATAGTGGTGCACAATTAATTTGCACATTGCACTTTAGAATTTTTGTATTTTGACATTAATTATGCAAATCAGAATATCATTTTCATAATCATTATCTGATATGTTTCACCTTCCATAACCTTTAAATTACATAGATTACGTGTATTAAAGTCACAACATGGAAACACTAGAATTACATATTCGTCTCCTGAATCATGCACATTATGTGCTAATTTGCATTTTTGCATGTCATTTCGTAAAGCCCATGCTACTTATCCTTTATATCATGGTATGTGAAGGTAAAAAGAAAAAGGGAAGTTCTGTTTCAGTGACACAAGCAGATTACATACATGTATCTGTAATTAGCACATGTTGTTATCTATGAAAAATAATTAGTTATGAAATATATTTGAGAATGAAATCATTTCGTCAGCCAACAATGACGTCCATTGACGTGATATAAGTATAGGATCCATTATGCTATTTTGGTCGACAGACTAACCAACAAACACAGGTACAGAACCATTGTGCAAAATATTCTGTATACCATACGTTCTATTCCGCATCATTTTTACAAGATGATAAGCATAAAAGTTACTGTACAAGTATTATATAAGGTTTACAGATAATCTTAAAGATAATGGATACAAACATTTAATACTAGGTTCGCTCCGAGAATGATGCAAATATCCTCAATTTGGGCTCAAAGAGGAAAGTGTTAACCCCATACGCTACGTTCAATATCTTTACTTCATGTCTGAGACCCTAATCACCACACTGCACTGTGCAGTTTTGCTCGAATCTACGACTGCATTGTTCCTATTGTTACCTTCGCCAAGAAGTTTCACTTTATATTTTGGGTAGCGTTTCGAATTCTGTGTGTATTTGTGGAAAAGCGCCATCAGTCAAGACCGCCTGCATTTTGTGCCTCCTAGCGGCTTGTTTACTGCAGCGGAACTTCCGATATGGATATCTCGAGTTATGGACGTGCTGTTGTCATGCTTTTTAATTTTTAGCGTTAGATAGCACATGGGGCCGACAGCAAGTGGTGTATGTTTGGGTCCCCTAGCAGCTTGTTACCTTCGCACAGGAAGGCTATATTTTTTGAACTGCAGGGCTGGTTTAGTGTGAGACTGTCAAAACTGTTAGTTTTGAACAGCACAATTTGTTTCAACTCATAGACAGGTGTGTATACCTCTGTGCTGATTGGCAAATATTTACCAGTTTTGTTACAACTCAGCAACGTTCGTGATGTTAATAAAAGTCACCGCAAATTCACAACAAAAATGTATCTGTTTTATTTCAATGCAAAGTGTGCTTGCACCCAACCAGGTAGGATCGGCTTCACAGGTACTGTATCTCATCTTAACATACTAAGGTGTCACGTATATATAGATACCAGGTAACACACTATATACGTTACATCCAAGTACCATATTGTTCCAGGTAGCTCGATTAATATGCAGTAACAAGCTGCAAGTTAAGTATCTTAAGGCTATGTAAAAAAGTAGGTAAATATATACAAAAGTATATATACATATATATATAAGTATATATATATAAGTAAATATATACAAAAGTATATATATTTCCCTTGTACACCCTATATATATAAGTACATACATACAAAAGTATATACATACAAAAGTATATATATATATATACAAAAGTAGGTAACAAGACAGTGCTAATCATTATCATAGCAATAGGATTAAGATTCAACCGAACACTCTAGAAAACGGGAAGGATATCCCTAGGGGGGGGGGGGGGGGCGAAAACCCTGGGATTGGGGGGGGGGCCAAAAACCCCAAAGGGGGGGGAAAAACCTAGGAGAATTCCCCCCCCGGGGGGGGCAAAATTCCGGGGGGGGCCAAATATCTTTTCCCCCGGGAACAAAAAATAATTTCTAATAAATTGGGCAAAAAATTTTTTTTCAAGGTGTGTCCCCAAAAAAATTAATCT